>NW_026061522.1:7500-26888 GCF_024217435.2 Syngnathus scovelli
GCCTAAACTTTCTCCGGCCCGCGCAACACGCACTTTCCGTCGGACACGGACGGAGGCAACGTCCCCCTCCTGCGGTGACAAAAAAAATCCACCCCTGGTACCTAAAAATTTCTCCAGCGGCGGGCCCCTGGCCTAAATTTTCTCCGGCCCGCGCAACACGCACTTTGCGCCGGACGCCGGTCCCAAACCACCACCGCCGACCGCCACAAGGCGACAGCCACCATCCCCAAGCGCCATCCCCGACCGCCACAAGGCGACCGCCACCAGCCGACCGCCACAAGGCGACAGCCACCATCCCCAAGCGCCACCAGCCGACCGCCACCAGCCGACCGCCACAAGGCGACAGCCACCAACCCCAAGCGCCACCCCCGACCGCCACCAGCCGACCGCCACCAGCCGACCGCCACAAGGCGACAGCCACCATCCCCAAGCGCCACCCCCGACCGCCACCAGCCGACCGCCACCAGCCGACCGCCAGCAGCCGACCGCCACAAGGCGACAGCCACCATCCCCAAGCGCCACCCCCGACCGCCACCCCCCGACCGCCACCAGCCGACCGCCACCAGCCGACCGCCACAAGGCGACAGCCACCATCCCCAAGCGCCACCCCCGACCGCCACCCCCCGACCGCCACCAGCCGACCGCCACCAGCCGACCGCCACAAGGCGACAGCCACCATCCCCAAGCGCCACCCCCGACCGCCACCAGCCGACCGCCACCAGCCGACCGCCACCAGCCGACCGCCACAAGGCGACAGCCACCATCCCCAAGCGCCACCCCCGACCGCCACCCCCCGACCGCCACCAGCCGACCGCCACCAGCCGACCGCCACAAGGCGACAGCCACCATCCCCAAGCGCCACCCCCGACCGCCACCAGCCGACCGCCACCAGCCGACCGCCACAAGGCGACAGCCACCATCCCCAAGCGCCACCCCCGACCGCCACCAGCCGACCGCCACCAGCCGACCGCCACCAGCCGACCGCCACAAGGCGACAGCCACCATCCCCAAGCGCCACCCCCGACCGCCACCCCCCGACCGCCACCAGCCGACCGCCACCAGCCGACCGCCACAAGGCGACAGCCACCATCCCCAAGCGCCACCCCCGACCGCCACCCCCCGACCGCCACCAGCCGACCGCCACCAGCCGACCGCCACAAGGCGACAGCCACCATCCCCAAGCGCCATCCCCGACCGCCACAAGGCGACCGCCACCAGCCGACCGCCACCAGCCGACAGCCACCATCCCCAAGCGCCATCCCCAAGCGCCACCAGCCGACCGCCACCAGCCGACAGCCACCATCCCCAAGCGCCATCCCCAAGCGCCACCCCCGACCGCCACCAGCCGACCGCCACCAGCCGACCGCCACCGGCCGACCGCCACCGGCCGTTCGCGGTGTGCGCCGCCGTTCCCCAAGCACCCTCCGGGACGAAGCCGGAGCCAGAGAATAGCAGCGGCCGTGCGTAAAAGCTGCGGCCGGGCCTCGCGGAGGGTCCCCGGGCAGCGAGCTGCCGAGCCCCGGCCTCCAGCTTCCACCAGGTAATAGGACCGGGCGCGCGCAAAAGCTGCGGCCGGGCCTGGCGGAAGGTCCTCGGGCATCCAGCGAGATCACACGGCCCCCACCGGAGGCGGCTAGCGCCTCCGTAGAGTAGTGCCGGCCCGCGGAAGCGGCCGCCCGTCAGCCTGCGTTGCCGCTGGTCGAAAAATGCACAAAGTGCCAAACCCCATTCATTTACAACGGCGTGTCCGCCAGAGGGCGCACTTCCCCCGGCGGACCAGCCGGCGGCTCCTCCGTGAAAGCCTATCCGCCTGGCGGTGGCTCCGGGCCGGCCTGGATTCCGGACCGCCACCGCTCACTCGCGGGACCCTAATCGGCCCGCGGACCAGCCGGCGGGACCTCCGTGAAAGCCTATCCGCCTGGCGGTGCCTCCTGGCCGGCCTGGATTCCGGACCGCCACCGCTCACTCGCGGGACCCTAATCGGCCCGCGGACCAGCCGGCGGATCCTCCGTGAAAGCCTATCCGCCTTCGCCGGTTCCCCGGCCGGCCACGGGTGGCGAGAATCCGGCCTCCTCGCCCGGAGCGCGCTTCGACTTGGGCGAAAAATGCACCAAGTGCCAAACCCCATTCATTTACAACGGCGTGTCCGCCAGAGGGCGCACTTCCTCCGGCCGGCGGGGCTCGTTAGAGAGCGCGTCCGCCTTGGCCGGTTCCCCGGCCGGCCACGGGTGGCGAGAATCCGGCCTCCTCGCCCGGAGCGCGCTTCGACTTGGGCGAAAAATGCACTAAGTGCCAAACCCCATTCATTTACAACGGCGTGTCCGCCAGAGGGCGCACTTCCTCCGGCCGGCGGGGCTCGTTAGAGAGCGCGTCCGCTTTCGCCGGTTCCCCGGTCGGCCGCGAACGGCGAAAAGCCGGCCTCTTCCCCCGGAGCCCGGTGGGCGAATTTTTTTTTTTTTTTTTTTTTTTTTTTTCAAAGTGCCAACGGCTCTCGCGCCGCGCTGCGTCCGCCTTCGCCGGTTCCCCGGTCGGCCCGAACGAGCGAAAATTCGGCCTCTTGCCCCGGAGCCCGGTCGGCGAATTATTTATTTATTTATTTATTTATTTATTTATTTTTCCAAAGTGCCAACGGCTCTCGCGCCGCGATGCGTCCGCCTTCGCCGGTTCCCCGGTCGGCCACGAACGGCCAAAAATCGGCCTCTCCCCCCGGAGCCCGGTCGGCGAATTATTATTTATTTATTTATTTATTTATTTATTTTTCCAAAGTGCCAACGGCTCTCGCGCCGCGATGCGTCCGCCTTCGCCGGTTCCCCGGTCGGCCACGAAGTATTGCGCATGATTATACGCGATGTTAATATTTATTTAATTATTAAATAAATACATACATGTGTTTATTAATGATATACGCGATGTTAATATTTATTTAATTATTACCTATATTATGAATAAACTAACGGTGATTTTACACGATTTGACTACATACGTGACCGTGATATAGTGCCGAGGGCTCCCGCGCCGTCACGCGTCCGCCTTGGCACGGGTCGCCCGCGGCAGCGAGCGTTCGGCTCGCGGGGGTCCGCGGGGTGTTATTAGGGAGTGCGGCAGCCGTGCCGAGGCTCCGGCCGGCCGCCGGAAGTCCCGCGGGGGAGCGTCGGAGCTCCGCGAGGCCGGCCGGGGAGCCTCTTAGTCATCGCCCGCGCTCGCGGTGGTCCCGGTCGCTTAAAGTGCCACGGGAGGCGTAGCGATGCGAGTGAGTGTGCGCAAAGTGCGAGAGGCGGTGCATTTACGCGCCGTGTCCGCGAGAGGGAGGCAATTCCCCGTTGCGACCTCCGGGAGATCAGCGGGCCGCCGAAAAGGCTCGGCCGGGGTGCCTGGAGCCTCCTCGGGCGTCGAGTTAGGAGGGGGGCGCGCGGAGAACCGGCTGGATGTCCCCTGGAAGCTCAGCGGGCCGTGGGAAAGGCTTGGCCGGGGTGCCGGAAGCCTCGGCCGGCTTAAAAGTGAGGAGGAAAGCGCGCGGAGAACCGGCCGGAGGTCCCCTGGAAGCTCAGCGGGCCGTGGAGAAAGCTTAGCCGGGGTGCCTGGAGCCTCGGCCGGCTTAAAATGTGAGGAGGAAAGCGCGCGGAGAACCGGCCGGAGGTCCCCTGGAAGCTCAGCGGGACGTGGGAAACGCTTGGCCGGGGTGCCGGAAGCCTCGGCCGGCTTAAAAGTGAGGAGGAAAGCGCGCGGAGAACCGGCCGGAGGTCCCCTGGAAGCTCAGCGGGCCGTGGGAAACGCTTGGCCGGGGTGCCGGGAGCCTCGGCCGGCTTAAAACGTGAGGAGGAAAGCACCGGGAGAACCGGCTGGAGGTCTTCTGGAAGCTCAGCGGGCCGCCGAAAACGCGTAGCCGAGGTGCCGGGAGCCTCCTCGGGCGTCAAAAGTGAGGAGCGACGCACCCCCGAGAACCGCCCGGGTCCTCCAGCCACCGTTGAAAAAGACGTCGAGTCAGGCTACCTTAAGAGAGTCACAGTTACTCCCGCCGTTTACCCGCGCGGAGCGTCATCGCCTCCGCGAACCGTCAAAAATAAATAAATACATAAATAAATGTCAAGTGAGCCTACCTTAAGAGAGTCGTAGTTACTCCCGCCGTTTGGCCGCTCAAAGTGTCATCGGAAGCGGACCCACGCAAGTAAGTGTGCGCAAAGTGCGAGAGGTGGTGTTTTTACTCGCCGCGTCCGCCAGAGGGAGGCAATTCCCCGCCGCGGCGGCACCGGCAGCTTCCGAGCGTCTCCCCGAGCGCTCGGAAGTCCGTGCGGGGGGGAGATGAGAGCCGTGCGAGGTACCAGGTGGAGCCGGACGGCGCGGTGCTTCCAAGCAGCCGATCCGCTGGGCTTGGAGCTATTTTCGGCCACTTGGCGCGCGAGCACGGCCTCCCGGGTGGTGCCGGGGGGTGGTGCGTGAGCGCGCCGGCCGCTGGAAGTCCCGCGGAGGAGCGCCGGAGCTCCGCGAGGCCGGCCGGGGAGCCTCTTAGTCGTCACCCGGGGCCGCCGGAGCACCGGGGGGTGGTGCGCGAGCGCGCCGGCCGCCGGAGGTCCCGCGGAGGAGCGTCGGAGCTCCGCGAGGCCGGGGAGCCTCTCGGTAATCACCCGGGGCCGGCGGAGCGTTATTCGGCCGCTCTGCGCGCGCAGCGCACGGCCTCCCGGCGGTGCCGGGGGGTGGTGCGCGAGCGCGCCGGCCGCCGGAGGTCCCGCGGAGGAGCGTCGGAGCTCCGCGAGGCCGGGGAGCCTCTCGGTAATCACCCGGGGCCGGCGGAGCGTTATTCGGCCGCTCTGCGCGCGCGCGCACGGCCTCCCGGCGCCTCCGCGAACCGCCAAAATAAATGTCAAGTGAGCCTACCTTAAGAGAGTCACAGTTACTCCCGCCGTTTACCCGCGCGGAGCGTCATCGCCTCCGCGAACCGTCAAAAATAAATAAGTACATAAATGAATAAATGTCAAGTGAGCCTACCTTAAGAGAGTCACAGTTACTCCCGCCGTTTACCCGCGCGGAGCGTCATCGCCTCCGCGAACCGTCAAAAATAAATAAATACATAAGTAAATAGATGTCAAGTGAGCCTACCTTAAGAGAGTCACAGTTACTCCCGCCGTTTACCCGCGCGGAGCGTCATCGCCTCCGCGAACCGTCAAAAATAAATAAATACATGAATAAATAGTCAAGTGAGCATACCTTAGGAGAGTCGCAGTTACTCCCGCCGTTTACCCGCGCGGAGCGTCATCGCCTCCGCGAACCGTCAAAAATAAATAAATACATGAATAAATAAATGTCAAGTGAGCCTACCTTAAGAGAGTCACAGTTACTCCCGCCGTTTACCCGCGCAAAGTGCGAGAGGCGGTGTATTTACTCGCCGTGTCCGCGAGAGGGAGGTAACTCCCCGTTGCGACCTCCGGGAGAGCAACGGGCCGCCGAAAACGCTCAGCCGAGGTGCTGGAAGCCTCGGCCGGCTCGCAAAGCGAGGCGCGAGGCACCGGGAGAACCGGCTGGAGGTCCCCTGGAAGCTCAGCGGGCCGTGGGAAACGCTCAGCCGAGGTGCTGGAAGCCTCGGCCGGCTCACAAAGCGAGGCGCGAGGCACCGGGAGAACCGGCTGGAGGTCCCCTGGAAGCTCAGCGGGCCGTGGGAAACGCTTGGCCGGGGTGCCTGGAGCCTCGGCCGGCTTAAAAGTGAGGAGGAAGCGCGCGGAGAACCGGCTGGAGGTCCCCTGGAAGCTCAGCGGGGTGTGGGAAAAAGCTTAGCCGGGGTGCCGGAAGCCTCGGCCGGCTTAAAACGTGAGGAGGAAAGCACCGGGAGAACCGGCTGGAGGTCTTCTGGAAGCTCAGCGGGCCGTGGAGAAAGCTTAGCCGGGGTGCCGGAAGCCTCGGCCGGCTTAAAATGTGAGGAGGAAACCGGCTGGACGTCTTCTGGAAGATCAGCGGGCCGTGGAAAATGCTAAGCCGAGGTGCTGGTTGTCGAATAAGGCTCCGCCATCTCGTAGAAGGTGCTAATAAAGTTCATATCCGCTCGGCTGGAGGTAATTG
Organism: Syngnathus scovelli; assembly: GCF_024217435.2. Taxonomy (NCBI): domain Eukaryota; kingdom Metazoa; phylum Chordata; class Actinopteri; order Syngnathiformes; family Syngnathidae; genus Syngnathus; species Syngnathus scovelli. The sequence goes on from NW_026061522.1 coordinate 13,549, forward strand.
GCCAGCGGACCGGCCGGCGGGACCTCCGTGACCGCCTATCCGCCTGGCGGTGCCTCCTGGCCGGCGTGCATTCCGGGCCGCGACCGCTCACTTACGGGACCCTGATTGGCCCGCGGACCGGCCGGCGGGACCTCCGTGACCGCCTATCCGCCTGGCGGTGCCTGCTGGCCGGCGTGCATTCCGGGCCGCGACCGCTCACTTACGGGACCCTGATTGGCCCGCGGACCGGCCGGCGGGACCTCCGTGACAGCCTACCCGCCTGGCGGTGGCTGCTGGCCGGCGCGGATTCCGGGCCGCGACCGCTAACTTACGGGACCCTAATTGGCCCGCGGACCAGCTGGCGGGACCTCCGTGACAGCCTACCCGCCTGGCGGTGCCTCCTGGCCGGCGTGGATTCCGGGCCGCGACCGCTAACTTACGGGACCCTAAACGGCCCGCGGACCAGCTGGCGGGACCTCCGTGACCGCCCATCCGCCTGCCGGTGCCTCCTGGCCGGCGTGGATTCCGGGCCGCGACCGCTAACTTACGGGACCATAAATGGCCCGCGGACCAGCTGGCGGGACCTCCGTGACCGCCTATCCGCCTGGCGGTGCCTCCTGGCCGGCCTGGATTCCGGGCCGCGACCGCTCACCTACGGGACCCTAAATGGCCCGCGGACCAGCCGGCGGGACCTCCGTGACAGCCTATCCGCCTCCCGGTGGCTGCTGGCCGGCGCGGATTCCGGGCCGCGACCGCTAACTTACGGGACCCCAATTGGCCCGCGGACCAGCCGGCGGGACCCCCGTGACCGCCTATCCGCCTTGGCCGGTTCCCCGGCCGGCCACGGATGGCGAGAATCCGGCCTCCTCGCCCGGAGCGCTCGTCGGCTTCGGCGAAAAATGCACTAAGTGCCAAACCCCATTCATTTACAATAGCGTGTCCGCCAGAGGGCGCAGTTCCCCCCGCGGACCGGCCGGCGGGACCTCCGTGACCGCCTATCCGCCTGGTGGTGGCTGCGGGCCGGCGCGAATTCCGGGCCGCGACCGCTAACTTACGGGACCCCGATTGGCCCGCGGACCAGCCGGCGGGACCTCCGTGACCGCCTATCCGCCTGCGCTGGTTCCCCGGCCGGCGCGAATTCCGGGCCGCGACCGCTAACTTACGGGACCCCGATTGGCCCGCGGACCAGCCGGCGGGACCTCCGTGACCGCCTATCCGCCTGCGCTGGTTCCCCGGCCGGCGCGAATTCCGGGCCGCGACCGCTAACTTACGGGACCCCGATTGGCCCGCGGACCAGCCGGCGGGACCTCCGTGACCGCCTATGCGCCTGCGCTGGTTCCCCGGCCGGCGCGAATTCCGGGCCGCGACCGCTAATTTACGGGACCCCAATTGGCCCGCGGACCAGCCGGCGGGACCTCCGTGACCGCCTATCCGCCTTCGCTGGTTCCCCGGTCGGCGTGTATTCCGGGCCGCGGCCGCTCACTTACGGGACCAAAATTGGCCCGCGGACCAGCCGGCGGGACCTCCGTGACCGCCTATCCGCCTGCGCTGGTTCCCCGGCCGGCGTGGATTCCGGACCGCGACCGCTAAATTACGGGACCCAAATTGGCCCGCGGACCAGCCGGCGGGACATCCGTGACCGCCTATCCGCCTTCGCTGGTTCCCCGGTCGGCCACAGATGACGAATATTCGGCCTCTCGCTCTGGAAGTCCTGCCGACTTAGCCGAAAATTTTCTAAGTGCCATCGGCTCTCGCTCGGAAAAGTGTCCGCCTCGTCTGGTTCCCCAGCTCGGCCTCAGAATTCGAAAATTCGGCCTCTCTGAGGTACCAGGGGTAGGCTTTATGTACTTGGTCCCCCCAGTTAGTGTACTCATCACTTTACCCCCCTTTCGCAAAATATAGTCGGCACGTATGTGCAGAACTGTTTATTTTCATTTTAAAAATTTTCTAAGTGCCAGCGGAAGCTGTCACACGAACTGTCCGAGCTACCACGGTGCCCATCCCGGGCAGTGACGGCAAAAGGCCGATGTGTGTTTGATGGAAGTCTGAATAATTTCTAAGTGCCAACGGCTCAACCGCCGTAAAGTGTCCGCCTCGGCTGGTTCTCCCGGTCGGCCCGAACGAGCGAAAATTCGGCCTCTTCCCCTGGAGGTCCGGAACATTTTGGCGAATATTTTCAAAGTGCCAACGGCTGTTGCGCCGTAAAGTGTCCGCCTCGGCTGGTTCTCCCGGTCGGCCCGAACGAGCGAAAATTCGGCCTCTTCCCCTGGAGGTCCGGAACATTTTGGCGAATATTTTCAAAGTGCCAACGGCTGTTGCGCCGTAAAGTGTCCGACCCGGCCGGTTCCTCCGGTCGGCCCGAACGAGCGAAAATTCGGCCTCTTCCCCTGGAGGTCCGGAACATTTTGGCGAATATTTTCAAAGTGCCAACGGCTGTTGCGCCGTAACGTGTCCGACCCGGCCGGTTCCTCCGGTCGGCCCGAACGAGCGAAAATTCGGCCTCTTCCCCTGGAGGTCCGGAACATTTTGGCGAATATTTTCAAAGTGCCAACGGCTGTTGCGCCGTAACGTGTCCGACCCGGCCGGTTCCTCCGGTCGGCCCGAACGAGCGAAAATTCGGCCTCTTCCCCTGGAGGTCCGGAACATTTTGGCGAATATTTTCAAAGTGCCAACGGCTGTTGCGCCGTAACGTGTCCGACCCGGCCGGTTCCTCCGGTCGGCCCGAACGAGCGAAAATTCGGCCTCTTCCCCTGGAGGTCCGGACGACTTTGGCGAATATTTTCTAAGTGCGAACGGCTGTTGCGCCGTAACGTGTCCGACCCGGCCGGTTCCTCCGGTCGGCCCGAACGAGCGAAAATTCGGCCTCTTCCCCTGGAGGTCCGGACGACTTTGACGAATATTTTCTAAGTGCCAACGGCTGTTCCGCCGTAACGTGTCCGACCCGGCCGGTTCCTCCGGTCGGCCTGAACAAGTGAAAATTCGGCCTCTTCCCCTGGAGGTCCGGAACATTTTGGCGAATATTTTCTAAGTGCCATCGGCTCTTCCGCCGTAAGGTGTCCGACCCGGCCGGTTCCTCCGGTCGGCCTGAACGAGCGAAAATTCGGCCTCTTCCCCTGGAGGTCCTGTCAAGTTTAACGAATATTTTCTAAGTGCCATCGGCTCTTCCGCCGTAATGTGTCCGACTCGGCCGGTTCCTCCGGTCGGCCTGAACGAGCGAAAATTCGGCCTCTTCCCCTGGAGGTCCTGTCAAGTTTAACGAATATTTTCTAAGTGCCATCGGCTCTTCCGCCGTAAGGTGTCCGACTCGGCCGGTTCCTCCGGTCGGCCTGAACGAGCGAAAATTCGGCCTCTTCCCCTGGAGGTCCTGTCAAGTTTAACGAATATTTTCTAAGTGCCATCGGCTCTTCCGCCGTAAGGTGTCCGACTCGGCCGGTTCCTCCGGTCGGCCTGAACAAGCGAAAATTCGGCCTCTTCCCCTGGAGGTCCGTTCAAGTTTAACGAATATTTTCTAAGTGCCATCGGCTCTTCCGCCGTAAGGTGTCCGACTCGGCTGGTTCCCGATGTCGGCCAGAACAAGTGGAAACTCGGCCTCTTCCCCTGGAGGTCAGTTGAAGTTTAACGAATATTTTCAAAGTGCCAACGGCTGCTCCGCCGTAAAGCGTCCGACTCGGCTGGTTCCCGATGTCGGCCAGAACAAGTGAAAATTCGGCCTCTTCCCCTGGAGGTCCGTTCAAGATTAACGAATATTTTCTAAGTGCCAACGGCTGCTCCGCCGTAAAGCGTCCGACTCGGCTGGTTCCCGATGTCGGCCAGAACAAGTGAAAATTCGGCCTCTTCCCCTGGAGGTCCGTTCAAGATTAACGAATATTTTCTAAGTGCCAACGGCTCTTGCGCCGAAAAGCGTCCGCCTCGGCTGGTTCCCGATGTCGGCCAGAACAAGTGAAAATTCGGCCTCTTCCCCTGGAGGTCCGTTCAAGATTAACGAATATTTTCTAAGTGCCAACGGCTCTTGCGCCGAAAAGCGTCCGCCTCGGCTGGTTCCCGCGGTCGGACACAAAATGTGTCAATTCGGCCTCTCTGAGGTACCAGGGGAGGGCTTTATGTACTTGGTCCCCCCACTTAGTGTACTCATCACTTTACCCCCCTTTCGCAAAATATAGTCGGCACGTATGTGCAGAACTGTTTATTTTCATTTTAAAAATTGTCTAAGTGCCAGCGGAAGCTGTCACACGAACTGTCCGAGCTACCACGGTGCCCATCCCGGGCAGTGACGGCAAAAGGCCGATGTGTGTTTGATGGAAGTCTGAATAATTTCTAAGTGCCAACGGCTCAACCGCCGTAAAGTGTCCGCCTCGGCCGGTTCTCCCGGTCGGCCCGAACGAGCGAAAATTCGGCCTCTTTCCCTGGAGGTCCGGAACATTTTGGCGAATATTTTCTAAGTGCCAACGGGTGCTCCGCCGTAAAGTGTCCGCCTCGGCTGGTTCCCCCGGTCGGCCAGAACAAGTGAAAATTCGGCCTCTTCCCCTGGAGGTCCGGAACATTTTGGCGAATATTTCCTAAGTGCCAACGGCTGTTCCGCCGTAAAGAGTCCGACTCGGCTGGTTCCCGATGTCGGCCAGAACAAGTGAAAAATCGGCCTCTTCCCCTGGAAGTCCGGCCGAGTTAAGGCAAATATTTCCTAAGTGCCAACGGCTGTTCCGCCGTAAAGGGTCCGACTCGGCTGGTTCCCGATGTCGGCCAGAACAAGTGAAAAATCGGCCTCTTCCCCTGGAAGTCCGGCCGAGTTAAGGCAAATATTTCCTAAGTGCCAACGGCTGCTCCGCCGTAAAGCGTCCGACTCGGCTGGTTCCCGATGTCGGCCAGAATAAGTGGAAATTCGGCCTCTTCCCCTGGAGGTCCGTTCAAGATTAACGAATATTTTCTAAGTGCCAACGGCTGCTCCGCCGAAAAGCGTCCGACTCGGCTGGTTCCCGATGTCGGCCAGAACAAGTGAAAATTCGGCCTCTTCCCCTGGAGGTCAGTTGAAGTTTAACGAATATTTTCTAAGTGCCAACGGCTGTTCCGCCGTAAAGAGTCCGACTCGGCTGGTTCCCGATGTCGGCCAGAACAAGTGAAAATTCGGCCTCTTCCCCTGGAGGTCAGTTGAAGTTTAACGAATATTTTCTAAGTGCCAACGGCTGTTCCGCCGTAAAGAGTCCGACTCGGCTGGTTCCCGATGTCGGCCAGAACAAGTGAAAATTCGGCCTCTTCCCCTGGAAGTCCGGCCGAGTTAAGGCAAATATTTCCCAAGTGCCAACGGCTGTTCCGCCGTAAAGGGTCCGACTCGGCTGGTTCCCGATGTCGGCCAGAACAAGTGAAAAATCGGCCTCTTCCCCTGGAAGTCCGGCCAAGTTCGGCGAATATTTCCTAAGTGCCAACGGCTGTTCCGCCGTAAAGAGTCCGACTCGGCTGGTTCCCGATGTCGGCCAGAACAAGTGAAAATTCGGCCTCTTCCCCTGGAAGTCCGGCCGAGTTAAGGCAAATATTTCCTAAGTGCCAACGGCTGTTCCGCCGTAAAGAGTCCGACTCGGCTGGTTCCCGATGTCGGCCAGAACAAGTGAAAAATCGGCCTCTTCCCCTGGAAGTCCGGCCAAGTTCGGCGAATATTTCCTAAGTGCCAACGGCTGTTCCGCCGTAAAGAGTCCGACTCGGCTGGTTCCCGATGTCGGCCAGAACAAGTGAAAATCCGGCCTCTTCCCCTGGAAGTCCGGCCGAGTTAAGGCAAATATTTCCTAAGTGCCAACGGCTGTTCCGCCGTAAAGAGTCCGACTCGGCTGGTTCCCGATGTCGGCCAGAACAAGTGAAAATCCGGCCTCTTCCCCTGGAAGTCCGGCCGAGTTAAGGCGAATATTTCCTAAGTGCCAACGGCTGCTCAGCCTTAAAGTGTCCGACTCGGCTGGTTCCCGATGTCGGCCAGAACAAGTGAAAATCCGGCCTCTTCCCCTGGAAGTCCGGCCGAGTTAAGGCGAATATTTCCTAAGTGCCAACGGCTGCTCAGCCTTAAAGTGTCCGACTCGGCCGGTTCCCGATGTCGGCCAGAACAAGTGAAAATCCGGCCTCTTCCCCTGGAAGTCCGGCCGAGTTAAGGCAAATATTTCCTAAGTGCCAACGGCTGTTCCGCCGTAAAGGGTCCGACTCGGCTGGTTCCCGATGTCGGCCAGAACAAGTGAAAAATCGGCCTCTTCCCCTGGAGGTCCGGAACATTTTGGCGAATATTTCCTAAGTGCCAACGGCTGTTCCGCCGTAAAGTGTCCGCCTCGGCTGGTTCCCGATGTCGGCCAGAACAAGTGAAAATCCGGCCTCTTCCCCTGGAGGTCCGGAACATTTTGGCAAATATTTCCTAAGTGCCAACGGCTGCTCCGCCGTAAAGTGTCCGACTCGGCCGGTTCCCCCGGTCGTCCAGAACAAGTGAAAATCCGGCCTCTTCCCCTGGAAGTCCGGCCGAGTTAAGGCAAATATTTCCTAAGTGCCAACGGCTGCTCAGCCTTAAAGTGTCCGACTCGGCTGGTTCCCGATGTCGGCCAGAACAAGTGAAAATCCGGCCTCTTCCCCTGGAAGTCCGGCCGAGTTAAGGCGAATATTTCCTAAGTGCCAACGGCTGCTCAGCCTTAAAGTGTCCGACTCGGCTGGTTCCCGATGTCGGCCAGAACAAGTGAATATTCGGCCTCTTCCCCTGGAGGTCCGGAACATTTTGGCAAATATTTCCTAAGTGCCAACGGCTGCTCCGCCGTAAAGTGTCCGACTCGGCTGGTTCCCGATGTCGGCCAGAACAAGTGAAAATCCGGCCTCTTCCCCTGGAAGTCCGGCCAAGTTCGGCGAATATTTCCTAAGTGCCAACGGCTGTTCCGCCGTAAAGAGTCCGACTCGGCTGGTTCCCGATGTCGGCCAGAACAAGTGAATATTCGGCCTCTTCCCCTGGAGGTCCGTTCAAGATTAACGAATATTTTCTAAGTGCCAACGGCTGCTCCGCCGTAAAGCGTCCGACTCGGCTGGTTCCCGATGTCGGCCAGAACAAGTGAATATTCGGCCTCTTCCCCTGGAGGTCCGTTCAAGATTAACGAATATTTTCTAAGTGCCAACGGCTGCTCCGCCGTAAAGCGTCCGACTCGGCTGGTTCCCGATGTCGGCCAGAACAAGTGAAAATTCGGCCTCTTCCCCTGGAGGTCAGTTGAAGTTTAACGAATATTTTCTAAGTGCCAACGGCTGCTCCGCCGTAAAGCGTCCGACTCGGCTGGTTCCCGATGTCGGCCAGAACAAGTGAAAATTCGGCCTCTTCCCCTGGAGGTCAGTTGAAGTTTAACGAATATTTTCAAAGTGCCAACGGCTGCTCCGCCGTAAAGCGTCCGACTCGGCTGGTTCCCGATGTCGGCCAGAACAAGTGAAAATTCGGCCTCTTCCCCTGGAGGTCCGTTCAAGATTAACGAATATTTTCTAAGTGCCAACGGCTCTTGCGCCGAAAAGCGTCCGCCTCGTCTGGTTCCCGCGGTCGGACACAAAATGTGTCAATTCGGCCTCTCTGAGGTACCAGGGGTAGGCTTTATGTACTTGGTCCCCCCACTTAGTGTACTCATCACTTTACCCCCCTTTCGCAAAATATAGTCGGCACGTATGTGCAGAACTGTTTATTTTCATTTTAAAAATTGTCTAAGTGCCAGCGGAAGCTGTCACACGAACTGTCCTAGCTACCACGGTGCCCATCCCGGGCAGTGACGGCAAAAGGCCGATGTGTGTTTATGGAAGTCTGAATAATTTCTAAGTGCCAACGGCTCAACCGCCGTAAAGTGTCCGCCTCGGCTGGTTCTCCCGGTCGGCCCGAACGAGCGAAAATTCGGCCTCTTCCCCTGGAGGTCCGGAACATTTTGGCGAATATTTTCAAAGTGCCAACGGCTGCTCCGCCGTAAAGTGTCCGCCTCGGCTGGTTCCCCCGGTCGGCCAGAACAAGTGAAAATTCGGCCTCTTCCCCTGGAGGTCCGGAACATTTTGGCGAATATTTTCAAAGTGCCAACGGCTGCTCCGCCGTAAAGTGTCCGCCTCGGCTGGTTCCCCCGGTCGGCCAGAACAAGTGAAAATTCGGCCTCTTCCCCTGGAGGTCCGGAACATTTTGGCGAATATTTCCTAAGTGCCAACGGCTGCTCCGCCGTAAAGTGTCCGACTCGGCTGGTTCCCCCGGTCGGCCAGAACAAGTGAAAAATCGGCCTCTTCCCCTGGAAGTCCGGCCGAGTTAAGGCAAATATTTCCTAAGTGCCAACGGCTGCTCAGCCTTAAAGGGTCCGACTCGGCTGGTTCCCGATGTCGGCCAGAACAAGTGAAAATTCGGCCTCTTCCCCTGGAAGTCCGGCCGAGTTAAGGCAAATATTTCCTAAGTGCCAACGGCTGCTCCGCCGTAAAGCGTCCGACTCGGCTGGTTCCCGATGTCGGCCAGAACAAGTGAAAATTCGGCCTCTTCCCCTGGAGGTCCGTTCAAGATTAACGAATATTTCCTAAGTGCCAACGGCTGTTCCGCCGTAAAGAGTCCGACTCGGCTGGTTCCCGATGTCGGCCAGAACAAGTGAAAAATCGGCCTCTTCCCCTGGAAGTCCGGCCGAGTTCGGCGAATATTTCCTAAGTGCCAACGGCTGTTCCGCCGTAAAGAGTCCGACTCGGCTGGTTCCCGATGTCGGCCAGAACAAGTGAAAATCCGGCCTCTTCCCCTGGAAGTCCGGCCGAGTTAAGGCAAATATTTCCTAAGTGCCAACGGCTGTTCCGCCGTAAAGGGTCCGACTCGGCTGGTTCCCGATGTCGGCCAGAACAAGTGAAAAATCGGCCTCTTCCCCTGGAAGTCCGGCCGAGTTCGGCGAATATTTCCTAAGTGCCAACGGCTGTTCCGCCGTAAAGAGTCCGACTCGGCTGGTTCCCGATGTCGGCCAGAACAAGTGAAAATCCGGCCTCTTCCCCTGGAAGTCCGGCCGAGTTAAGGCAAATATTTCCTAAGTGCCAACGGCTGTTCCGCCGTAAAGAGTCCGACTCGGCTGGTTCCCGATGTCGGCCAGAACAAGTGAAAAATCGGCCTCTTCCCCTGGAAGTCCGGCCGAGTTCGGCGAATATTTCCTAAGTGCCAACGGCTGTTCCGCCGTAAAGAGTCCGACTCGGCTGGTTCCCGATGTCGGCCAGAACAAGTGAAAATCCGGCCTCTTCCCCTGGAAGTCCGGCCGAGTTAAGGCAAATATTTCCTAAGTGCCAACGGCTGTTCCGCCGTAAAGGGTCCGACTCGGCTGGTTCCCGATGTCGGCCAGAACAAGTGAAAAATCGGCCTCTTCCCCTGGAAGTCCGGCCGAGTTCGGCGAATATTTCCTAAGTGCCAACGGCTGTTCCGCCGTAAAGAGTCCGACTCGGCTGGTTCCCGATGTCGGCCAGAACAAGTGAAAATCCGGCCTCTTCCCCTGGAAGTCCGGCCGAGTTAAGGCGAATATTTCCTAAGTGCCAACGGCTGTTCCGCCGTAAAGGGTCCGACTCGGCTGGTTCCCGATGTCGGCCAGAACAAGTGAAAAATCGGCCTCTTCCCCTGGAAGTCCGGCCGAGTTCGGCGAATATTTCCTAAGTGCCAACGGCTGTTCCGCCGTAAAGAGTCCGACTCGGCTGGTTCCCGATGTCGGCCAGAACAAGTGAAAATCCGGCCTCTTCCCCTGGAAGTCCGGCCGAGTTAAGGCGAATATTTCCTAAGTGCCAACGGCTGTTCCGCCGTAAAGGGTCCGACTCGGCTGGTTCCCGATGTCGGCCAGAACAAGTGAAAAATCGGCCTCTTCCCCTGGAAGTCCGGCCGAGTTCGGCGAATATTTCCTAAGTGCCAACGGCTGTTCCGCCGTAAAGAGTCCGACTCGGCTGGTTCCCGATGTCGGCCAGAACAAGTGAAAATCCGGCCTCTTCCCCTGGAAGTCCGGCCGAGTTAAGGCGAATATTTCCTAAGTGCCAACGGCTGCTCAGCCTTAAAGTGTCCGACTCGGCTGGTTCCCGATGTCGGCCCGAACGAGCGAAAATTCGGCCTCTTCCCCTGGAGGTCCGGAACATTTTGGCGAATATTTCCTAAGTGCCAACGGCTGCTCCGCCGTAAAGTGTCCGACTCGGCTGGTTCCCGATGTCGGCCAGAACAAGTGAAAATCCGGCCTCTTCCCCTGGAAGTCCGGCCAAGTTCGGCGAATATTTCCTAAGTGCCAACGGCTGCTCCGCCGTAAAGAGACCGACTCGGCTGGTTCCCGATGTCGGCCAGAACAAGTGAAAATTCGGCCTCTTCCCCTGGAGGTCAGTTGAAGTTTAACGAATATTTCCTAAGTGCCAACGGCTGCTCCGCCGTAAAGTGTCCGACTCGGCTGGTTCCCGATGTCGGCCAGAACAAGTGAATATTCGGCCTCTTCCCCTGGAGGTCCGGAACATTTTGGCAAATATTTCCTAAGTGCCAACGGCTGCTCCGCCGTAAAGAGTCCGACTCGGCTGGTTCCCGATGTCGGCCAGAACAAGTGAAAAATCGGCCTCTTCCCCTGGAAGTCCGGCCGAGTTCGGCGAATATTTCCTAAGTGCCAACGGCTGTTCCGCCGTAAAGAGTCCGACTCGGCTGGTTCCCGATGTCGGCCAGAACAAGTGAAAATTCGGCCTCTTCCCCTGGAGGTCCGTTCAAGATTAACGAATATTTTCTAAGTGCCAACGGCTGCTCCGCCGTAAAGCGTCCGACTCGGCTGGTTCCCGATGTCGGCCAGAACAAGTGAAAATTCGGCCTCTTCCCCTGGAAGTCCGGCCGAGTTAAGGCAAATATTTCCTAAGTGCCAACGGCTGCTCAGCCTTTAAGTGTCCGACTCGGCTGGTTCCCGATGTCGGCCAGAACAAGTGAAAATCCGGCCTCTTCCCCTGGAAGTCCGGCCGAGTTAAGGCAAATATTTCCTAAGTGCCAACGGCTGCTCAGCCGTAAAGGGTCCGACTTGGCTGGTTCCCGATGTCGGCCAGAACAAGTGAAAATTCGGCCTCTTCCCCTGGAGGTCAGTTGAAGTTTAACGAATATTTTCTAAGTGCCAACGGCTGCTCCGCCGTAAAGTGTCCGCCTCGGCCGGTTCACCCAGTCGGCCAGAACAAGTGAAAATTTGGCCTCTTCCCCTGGAGGTCCGGAACATTTTGGCGAATATTTTCTAAGTGCCAACGGCTGCTCCGCCGTAAAGCGTCCGACTCGGCTGGTTCCCGATGTCGGCCAGAACAAGTGACAATTCGGCCTCTTCCCCTGGAGGTCCTTTCAAGTTTAACGAATATTTTCTAAGTGCCAACGGCTGCTCCGCCTTAAAGCGTCCGACTCGGCTGGTTCCCGATGTCGGCCAGAACAGGTGAAAATTCGGCCTCTTCCCCTGGAGGTCCGTTCAAGTTTGGCGAATATTTTCTAAGTGCCAACGGCTGCTCCGCCTTAAAGTGTCCGACTCGGCTGGTTCCCGATGTCGGGCAGAACAAGTGACAATTCGGCCTCTTCCCCTGGAAGTCCGGCCGAGTTTGGCGAATATTTTCTAAGTGCCAACGGCTGCTCCGCCGTAAAGAGTCCGACTCGGCTGGTTCCCGATGTCGGCCAGAAAAAGTGACAATTCGGCCTCTTCCCCTGGAGGTCCTTTGAAGTTTAGCGAATATTTTCTAAGTGCCAACGGCTCTTGCGCCGAAAAGCGTCCGCCTCGGCTGGTTCCCGCGGTCGGCCGTAATAGGCGAAAATTCGGCCTCTTCCCCTGGAGCGACCTCCAAATTTGGGCGAAATTTTTTCTAAGTGCCTAAAGGTACCAGGGGTTGGGGTACCAGGGGTGCATTACCAACTGGTCTTTTGTCAACCCATGTACTTTTTCTAGAGTACATGGGTTGGTCCCCCCACTTAGTGTACTCATCACTTTACCCCCCTTTCGCAAAATATAGTCAGAACGAGCATGGGGGACGCAATTGTTTTCCATGCAAATCAATTGGGCCTGGTCCGAGCGCTGGTAACGGCCGCCAGCAAGCGTCCCCTGCTCGGATAGCAGAACTGAAGAAGGCACGGCACTTCCAGAGAGAGAGAGAGAAAATTTTCTAAGTGCCACATTTCTCAAAAATTTTCAAAGTGCCACATCTCTCAAAAAATTTCTAAGTGCCACATCTCTCAAAAAATTTCTAAGTGCCACATCTCTGAAAAAATTTCTAAGTGCCACATCTCTGAAAAACTTTCTAAGTGCCACATCTCTGAAAAATTTTCTAAGTGCCACAGCACGGCTGTGAAATATTCAAAGTCCTACAGGCATTGGCAGAATCCGCGGACGGCCGTCTGCTCCCGGCGGCCGCCGCGAAGCTACTACCCCCTCCCGGGGACGGCTGTCTGCTCCCGGCAGCCGTCCTTACCCCCCTCCCCCGTTTGCACCGCCTGAAGTTAGACCCGCCTTGGTAGGGCCCCCACCGGCCCCGGCTCGCCGGCGTTGGGTGGACGGTTCCTGCCCACTTGCGGGTCCCGGTCGCTTGGCAACCGACCGGGGAGGACCAGCCGCCTCCTTAAACACAGGCTGGAAGGGAAATCCGATCAAGCTACGGAGGACCGGCCGCCTCCATAAACTCAGGCCGGAAGGGAAATCCAATCAAGCTACGGAGGACCGGCCGCCTCCATAAACACAGGCCGGAAGGGAAATCCAATCAAGCTACGGAGGACCGGCCGCCTCCATAAACTCAGGCCGGAAGGGAAATCCGATCAAGTTACGGAGGACCGGTCGCCTCCCTAAACACAGGCCGGGCAAAAATCCACGAATGGCCCGTCAAGGGTAGAAGGTCATCCAAGGAAGGAGGTACCGGCCGCCTCCTTAAACACAGGCCGGGCAAAAATCTGCGAATGGCCCGTCAAGGGTAGTAGGTCATCCAAGAAAGGGGGTACCGGCCGCCTCTATTAACAGGCCGGGCAAAAATCTGCGAATGGGCCCGTCAAGGGTAGTGGGTCATCCAAGGAAGGAGGTACCGGCCGCCTCCTTAAACACAGGCCGGGCAAAAATCTGCGAATGGCCCGTCAAGGGTAGTAGGTCATCCAAGAAAGGGGGTACCGGCCGCCTCTATTAACAGGCCGGGCAAAAATCTGCGAATGGGCCCGTCAAGGGTAGTGGGTCATCCAAGGAAGGAGGTACCGGCCGCCTCCTTAAACACAGGCCGGGCAAAAATCTGCGAATGGCCCGTCAAGGGTAGTAGGTCATCCAAGAAAGGGGGTACCGGCCGCCTCTATTAACAGGCCGGGCAAAAATCTGCGAATGGGCCCGTCAAGGGTAGTGGGTCATCCAAGGAAGGAGGTACCGGCCGCCTCCTTAAACACAGGCCGGGCAAAAATC
>NW_026061523.1:0-15000 GCF_024217435.2 Syngnathus scovelli
GATTAGCCGTGGCCCCGATCCTTCCCCATCGACAGCCTTTCGCCCCCTTCGCTCCGGCCTCTGAGGCGGCCGGTACCCCTTTCTTGGATGAGACAGAACCCTTGACGGGCCGTTCGCAGATTTTTGCCCGGGCTTTATTTACCGAGGCGGCCGGTACCTCCGTCTGCCTTGGATGGACCGCATCCGCAGATTTTCGTCCGGCCTTAGCTTAAGGAGACGGCCGTTGCCTCCGATCCTCCGGGCTAGAGCCGGGTGAGGTCGTCTCGAACCACGTGCCTGAAGGCCGCCTACGCCGGATTCGGCCCCGCTCATTCGTCGGAGTGACCGCCCGACGCGGGCATCGCTAGATTAGCCGTGGCCCCGATCCTTCCCCATCGACAGCCTTTCGCCCCCTTCGCTCCGGCCTCTGAGGCGGCCGGTACCCCTTTCTTGGATGAGAGAGAACCCTTGACGGGCCGTTCGCAGATTTTTGCCCGGGCTTTATTTACCGAGGCGGCCGGTACCTCCGTCTGCCTTGGATGGACCGCATCCGCAGATTTTCGTCCGGCCTTAGCTTAAGGAGACGGCCGTTGCCTCCGATCCTCCGGGCTAGAGCCGGGTGAGGTCGTCTCGAACCACGTGCCTGAAGGCCGCCTACGCCGGATTCGGCCCCGCTCATTCGTCGGAGTGACCGCCCGACGCGGGCATCGCTAGATTAGCCGTGGCCCCGATCCTTCCCCATCGACAGCCTTTCGCCCCCTTCGCTCCGGCCTCTGAGGCGGCCGGTACCCCTTTCTTGGATGAGACAGAACCCTTGACGGGCCGTTCGCAGATTTTTGCCCGGGCTTTATTTACCGAGGCGGCCGGTACCTCCGTCTGCCTTGGATGGACCGCATCCGCAGATTTTCGTCCGGCCTTAGCTTAAGGAGACGGCCGTTGCCTCCGATCCTCCGGGCTAGAGCCGGGTGAGGTCGTCTCGAACCACGTGCCTGAAGGCCGCCTCGCGCCGGATTCGGCCCCGCTCATTCGTCGGAGTGACCGCCCGACGCGGGCATCGCTAGATTAGCCGTGGCCCCGATCCTTCCCCATCGACAGCCTTTCGCCCCCTTCGCTCCGGCCTCTGAGGCGGCCGGTACCCCTTTCTTGGATGAGACAGAACCCTTGACGGGCCGTTCGCAGATTTTTGCCCGGCCTGTGTTTAAGGAGGCGGCCGGTACCTCCCTCCTTGGATGACCAACAACCCTTGACGGGCCATTCGCAGATTTTTGCCCGGCCTGTGTTTAAGGAGGCGGCCGGTACCTCCCTCCTTGGATGACCAACAACCCTTGACGGGCCATTCGCAGATTTTTGCCCGGCCTGTGTTTAAGGAGGCGGCCGGTACCTCCCTCCTTGGATGACCAACAACCCTTGACGGGCCATTCGCAGATTTTTGCCCGGCCTGTGTTTAAGGAGGCGGCCGGTACCTCCCACCTTGGATGACCCACTACCCTTGACGGGCCCATTCGCAGATTTTTGCCCGGCCTGTGTTTAGGGAGGCGACCGGTCCTCCGTAGCTTGATCGGATTTCCCTTCCGGCCTGTGTTTAAGGAGGCGGCCGGTCCTCCGTAGCTTGACCGGATTTCCCTTCCAGCCTGTGTTTAAGGAGGCGGCTGGTCCTCCCCGGTCGGTTGCCAAGCGACCGGGACCCGCAAGTGGGCAGGAACCGTCCACCCAACGCCGGCGAGCCGGGGCCGGTGGGGGCCCTACCAAGGCGGGTCTAACTTCAGGCGGTGCAAACGGGGGAGGGGGGTAAGGACGGCTGCCGGGAGCAGACAGCCGTCCCCGGGAGGGGGTAGTAGCTTCGCGGCGGCCGCCGGGAGCAGACGGCCGTCCGCGCATTCTGCCAATGCCTGTAGGACTTTGAATATTTCACAGCCGTGCTGTGGCACTTAGAAAATTTTTCAGAGACGTGGCACTTAGAAAGTTTTTCAGAGATGTGGCACTTTGAAAGTTTTTGAGAGATGTGGCACTTTGAAAGTTTTTGAGAGATGTGGCACTTAGAAATTTTTTGAGAGATGTGGCACTTAGAAATTTTTTGAGAGATGTGGCACTTTGAAAATTTTTGAGAAATGTGGCACTTAGAAAATTTTCTCTCTCTCTCTGGAAGTGCCGTGCCTTCTTCAGTTCTGCTATCCGAGCAGGGGACGCTTGCTGGCGGCCGTTACCAGCGCTCGGACCAGGCCCAATTGATTTGCATGGAAAACAATTGCGTCCCCCATGCTCGTTCTGACTATATTTTGCGAAAGGGGGGTAAAGTGATGAGTACACTAAGTGGGGGGACCAACCCATGTACTCTAGAAAAAGTACATGGGTTGACAAAAGACCAGTTGGTAATGCACCCCTGGTACCCAAACCCCTGGTACCTTTAGGCACTTAGAAAAAATTTCGCCCAAATTTGGAGGTCGCTCCAGGGGAAGAGGCCGAATTTTCGCCTATTACGGCCGACCGCGGGAACCAGCCGAGGCGGACGCTTTTCGGCGCAAGAGCCGTTGGCACTTAGAAAATATTCGCTAAACTTCAAAGGACCTCCAGGGGAAGAGGCCGAATTGTCACTTTTTCTGGCCGACATCGGGAACCAGCCGAGTCGGACTCTTTACGGCGGAGCAGCCGTTGGCACTTAGAAAATATTCGCCAAACTCGGCCGGACTTCCAGGGGAAGAGGCCGAATTGTCACTTGTTCTGCCCGACATCGGGAACCAGCCGAGTCGGACACTTTAAGGCGGAGCAGCCGTTGGCACTTAGAAAATATTCGCCAAACTTGAACGGACCTCCAGGGGAAGAGGCCGAATTTTCACCTGTTCTGGCCGACATCGGGAACCAGCCGAGTCGGACGCTTTAAGGCGGAGCAGCCGTTGGCACTTAGAAAATATTCCCCAAACTTGAACGGACCTCCAGGGGAAGAGGCCGAATTTTCACTTGTTCTGGCCGACATCGGGAACCAGCCGAGTCGGACGCTTTAAGGCGGAGCAGCCGTTGGCACTTAGAAAATATTCGTTAAACTTCAACTGACCTCCAGGGGAAGAGGCCGAATTTCCACTTATTCTGGCCGACATCGGGAACCAGCCGAGTCGGACGCTTTACGGCGGAGCAGCCGTTGGCACTTAGGAAATATTCGCCTTAACTCGGCCGGACTTCCAGGGGAAGAGGCCGGATTTTCACTTGTTCTGGCCGACATCGGGAACCAGCCGAGTCGGACTCTTTACGGCGGAACAGCCGTTGGCACTTAGGAAATATTCGCCGAACTCGGCCGGACTTCCAGGGGAAGAGGCCGATTTTTCACTTGTTCTGGCCGACATCGGGAACCAGCCGAGTCGGACCCTTTACGGCGGAACAGCCGTTGGCACTTAGGAAATATTTGCCTTAACTCGGCCGGACTTCCAGGGGAAGAGGCCGGATTTTCACTTGTTCTGGCCGACATCGGGAACCGGCCGAGTCGGACACTTTAAGGCTGAGCAGCCGTTGGCACTTAGGAAATATTCGCCTTAACTCGGCCGGACTTCCAGGGGAAGAGGCCGGATTTTCACTTGTTCTGGCCGACATCGGGAACCAGCCGAGTCGGACACTTTAAGGCTGAGCAGCCGTTGGCACTTAGGAAATATTCGCCTTAACTCGGCCGGACTTCCAGGGGAAGAGGCCGGATTTTCACTTGTTCTGGCCGACATCGGGAACCAGCCGAGTCGGACTCTTTACGGCGGAACAGCCGTTGGCACTTAGGAAATATTTGCCTTAACTCGGCCGGACTTCCAGGGGAAGAGGCCGAATTTTCACTTGTTCTGGCCGACATCGGGAACCAGCCGAGTCGGACTCTTTACGGCGGAACAGCCGTTGGCACTTAGGAAATATTCGCCGAACTTGGCCGGACTTCCAGGGGAAGAGGCCGATTTTTCACTTGTTCTGGCCGACATCGGGAACCAGCCGAGTCGGACTCTTTACGGCGGAACAGCCGTTGGCACTTAGGAAATATTTGCCTTAACTCGGCCGGACTTCCAGGGGAAGAGGCCGAATTTTCACTTGTTCTGGCCGACATCGGGAACCAGCCGAGTCGGACTCTTTACGGCGGAACAGCCGTTGGCACTTAGGAAATATTCGCCGAACTTGGCCGGACTTCCAGGGGAAGAGGCCGATTTTTCACTTGTTCTGGCCGACATCGGGAACCAGCCGAGTCGGACCCTTTACGGCGGAACAGCCGTTGGCACTTGGGAAATATTTGCCTTAACTCGGCCGGACTTCCAGGGGAAGAGGCCGATTTTTCACTTGTTCTGGCCGACATCGGGAACCAGCCGAGTCGGACTCTTTACGGCGGAACAGCCGTTGGCACTTAGGAAATATTTGCCTTAACTCGGCCGGACTTCCAGGGGAAGAGGCCGAATTTTCACTTGTTCTGGCCGACATCGGGAACCAGCCGAGTCGGACTCTTTCGGCGGAACAGCCGTTGGCACTTAGAAAATATTCGTTAAACTTCAACTGACCTCCAGGGGAAGAGGCCGAATTTTCACTTGTTCTGGCCGACATCGGGAACCAGCCGAGTCGGACTCTTTACGGCGGAACAGCCGTTGGCACTTAGAAAATATTCGTTAAACTTCAACTGACCTCCAGGGGAAGAGGCCGAATTTTCACTTGTTCTGGCCGACATCGGGAACCAGCCGAGTCGGACGCTTTTCGGCGGAGCAGCCGTTGGCACTTAGAAAATATTCGTTAATCTTGAACGGACCTCCAGGGGAAGAGGCCGAATTTCCACTTATTCTGGCCGACATCGGGAACCAGCCGAGTCGGACGCTTTACGGCGGAGCAGCCGTTGGCACTTAGGAAATATTTGCCTTAACTCGGCCGGACTTCCAGGGGAAGAGGCCGATTTTTCACTTGTTCTGGCCGACATCGGGAACCAGCCGAGTCGGACCCTTTACGGCGGAACAGCCGTTGGCACTTAGGAAATATTTGCCTTAACTCGGCCGGACTTCCAGGGGAAGAGGCCGATTTTTCACTTGTTCTGGCCGACATCGGGAACCAGCCGAGTCGGACTCTTTACGGCGGAACAGCCGTTGGCACTTAGGAAATATTCGCCAAAATGTTCCGGACCTCCAGGGGAAGAGGCCGAATATTCACTCGTTCTGGCCGACATCGGGAACCAGCCGAGTCGGACACTTTACGGCGGAGCAGCCGTTGGCACTTAGGAAATATTCGTTAAACTTCAACTGACCTCCAGGGGAAGAGGCCGAATTTTCACTTGTTCTGGCCGACATCGGGAACCAGCCGAGTCGGTCTCTTTACGGCGGAGCAGCCGTTAGCACTTAGGAAATATTCGCCGAACTTGGCCGGACTTCCAGGGGAAGAGGCCGGATTTTCACTTGTTCTGGCCGACATCGGGAACCAGCCGAGTCGGACACTTTACGGCGGAGCAGCCGTTGGCACTTAGGAAATATTTGCCTTAACTCGGCCGGACTTCCAGGGGAAGAGGCCGGATTTTCACTTGTTCTGGCCGACATCGGGAACCAGCCGAGTCGGACACTTTAAGGCTGAGCAGCCGTTGGCACTTAGGAAATATTTACCTTAACTCGGCCGGACTTCCAGGGGAAGAGGCCGATTTTTCACTTGTTCTGGCCGACCGGGTGAACCGGCCGAGGCGGACACTTTACGGCGGAGCAGCCGTTGGCACTTAGGAAATATTCGCCAAAATGTTCCGGACCTCCAGGGGAAGAGGCCGAATTTTCACTTGTTCTGGCCGACCGGGGGAACCGGCCGAGGCGGACACTTTACGGCGGAGCACCCGTTGGCACTTAGAAAATATTCGCCAAAATGTTCCGGACCTCCAGGGAAAGAGGCCGAATTTTCGCTCGTTCGGGCCGACCGGGAGAACCGGCCGAGGCGGACACTTTACGGCGGTTGAGCCGTTGGCACTTAGGAAATATTCGCCAAAATGTTCCGGACCTCCAGGGGAAGAGGCCGAATTTTCACTTGTTCTGGCCGACCGGGGGAACCAGCCGAGGCGGACACTTTACGGCGGAGCACCCGTTGGCACTTAGAAAATATTCGCCAAAATGTTCCGGACCTCCAGGGAAAGAGGCCGAATTTTCGCTCGTTCGGGCCGACCGGGAGAACCGGCCGAGGCGGACACTTTACGGCGGTTGAGCCGTTGGCACTTAGAAATTATTCAGACTTCCATCAAACACACATCGGCCTTTTGCCGTCACTGCCCGGGATGGGCACCGTGGTAGCTCGGACAGTTCGTGTGACAGCTTCCGCTGGCACTTAGACAATTTTTAAAATGAAAATAAACAGTTCTGCACATACGTGCCGACTATATTTTGCGAAAGGGGGGTAAAGTGATGAGTACACTAACTGGGGGGACCAAGTACATAAAGCCTACCCCTGGTACCTCAGAGAGGCCGAATTGACACATTTTGTGTCCGACCGCGGGAACCAGCCGAGGCGGACGCTTTTCGGCGCAAGAGCCGTTGGCACTTAGAAAATATTCGTTAATCTTGAACGGACCTCCAGGGGAAGAGGCCGAATTTTCACTTGTTCTGGCCGACATCGGGAACCAGCCGAGTCGGACGCTTTACGGCGGAGCAGCCGTTGGCACTTAGGAAATATTCGTTAATCTTGAACGGACCTCCAGGGGAAGAGGCCGAATTTTCACTTGTTCTGGCCGACATCGGGAACCAGCCGAGTCGGACGCTTTACGGCGGAGCAGCCGTTGGCACTTAGAAAATATTCGTTAAACTTCAACTGACCTCCAGGGGAAGAGGCCGAATTTCCACTTGTTCTGGCCGACATCGGGAACCAGCCGAGTCGGACGCTTTACGGCGGAAGAGCCGATGGCACTTAGAAAATATTCGTTAAACTTGACAGGACCTCCAGGGGAAGAGGCCGAATTTTCGCTCGTTCAGGCCGACCGGAGGAACCGGCCGAGTCGGACACCTTACGGCGGAAGAGCCGATGGCACTTAGAAAATATTCGCCAAAATGTTCCGGACCTCCAGGGGAAGAGGCCGAATTTTCACTTGTTCAGGCCGACCGGAGGAACCGGCCGAGTCGGACACCTTACGGCGGAAGAGCCGATGGCACTTAGAAAATATTCGTTAAACTTGACAGGACCTCCAGGGGAAGAGGCCGAATTTTCGCTCGTTCAGGCCGACCGGAGGAACCGGCCGAGTCGGACACCTTACGGCGGAAGAGCCGATGGCACTTAGAAAATATTCGTTAAACTTGACAGGACCTCCAGGGGAAGAGGCCGAATTTTCGCTCGTTCAGGCCGACCGGAGGAACCGGCCGAGTCGGACACCTTACGGCGGAAGAGCCGATGGCACTTAGAAAATATTCGTTAAACTTGACAGGACCTCCAGGGGAAGAGGCCGAATTTTCGCTCGTTCAGGCCGACCGGAGGAACCGGCCGAGTCGGACACATTACGGCGGAAGAGCCGATGGCACTTAGAAAATATTCGTTAAACTTGACAGGACCTCCAGGGGAAGAGGCCGAATTTTCGCTCGTTCAGGCCGACCGGAGGAACCGGCCGGGTCGGACACCTTACGGCGGAAGAGCCGATGGCACTTAGAAAATATTCGCCAAAATGTTCCGGACCTCCAGGGGAAGAGGCCGAATTTTCACTTGTTCAGGCCGACCGGAGGAACCGGCCGGGTCGGACACGTTACGGCGGAACAGCCGTTGGCACTTAGAAAATATTCGTCAAAGTCGTCCGGACCTCCAGGGGAAGAGGCCGAATTTTCGCTCGTTCGGGCCGACCGGAGGAACCGGCCGGGTCGGACACGTTACGGCGCAACAGCCGTTCGCACTTAGAAAATATTCGTTAAACTTCACAGGACCTCCAGGGGAAGAGGCCGAATTTTCGCTCGTTCGGGCCGACCGGAGGAACCGGCCGGGTCGGACACGTTACGGCGCAACAGCCGTTCGCACTTAGAAAATATTCGCCAAAGTCGTCCGGACCTCCAGGGGAAGAGGCCGAATTTTCGCTCGTTCGGGCCGACCGGAGGAACCAGCCGGGTCGGACACGTTACGGCGCAACAGCCGTTGGCACTTTGAAAATATTCGCCAAAATGTTCCGGACCTCCAGGGGAAGAGGCCGAATTTTCGCTCGTTCGGGCCGACCGGAGGAACCGGCCGGGTCGGACACGTTACGGCGCAACAGCCGTTGGCACTTTGAAAATATTCGCCAAAATGTTCCGGACCTCCAGGGGAAGAGGCCGAATTTTCGCTCGTTCAAGCCGACCGGAGGAACCAGCCGGGTCGGACACGTTACGGCGCAACAGCCGTTGGCACTTTGAAAATATTCGCCAAAATGTTCCGGACCTCCAGGGGAAGAGGCCGAATTTTCGCTCGTTCAAGCCGACCGGAGGAACCAGCCGGGTCGGACACGTTACGGCGCAACAGCCGTTGGCACTTTGAAAATATTCGCCAAAATGTTCCGGACCTCCAGGGGAAGAGGCCGAATTTTCGCTCGTTCGGGCCGACCGGAGGAACCGGCCGGGTCGGACACGTTACGGCGCAACAGCCGTTGGCACTTTGAAAATATTCGCCAAAATGTTCCGGACCTCCAGGGGAAGAGGCCGAATTTTCGCTCGTTCAAGCCGACCGGAGGAACCAGCCGGGTCGGACACGTTACGGCGCAACAGCCGTTGGCACTTTGAAAATATTCGCCAAAATGTTCCGGACCTCCAGGGGAAGAGGCCGAATTTTCGCTCGTTCAAGCCGACCGGAGGAACCAGCCGGGTCGGACACGTTACGGCGCAACAGCCGTTGGCACTTTGAAAATATTCGCCAAAATGTTCCGGACCTCCAGGGGAAGAGGCCGAATTTTCGCTCGTTCGGGCCGACCGGAGGAACCGGCCGGGTCGGACACGTTACGGCGCAACAGCCGTTGGCACTTTGAAAATATTCGCCAAAATGTTCCGGACCTCCAGGGGAAGAGGCCGAATTTTCGCTCGTTCGGGCCGACCGGAGGAACCGGCCGGGTCGGACACTTTACGGCGCAACAGCCGTTGGCACTTTGAAAATATTCGCCAAAATGTTCCGGACCTCCAGGGGAAGAGGCCGAATTTTCGCTCGTTCGGGCCGACCGGAGGAACCGGCCGGGTCGGACACTTTACGGCGCAACAGCCGTTGGCACTTTGAAAATATTCGCCAAAATGTTCCGGACCTCCAGGGGAAGAGGCCGAATTTTCGCTCGTTCGGGCCGACCGGGAGAACCAGCCGAGGCGGACACTTTACGGCGCAACAGCCGTTGGCACTTTGAAAATATTCGCCAAAATGTTCCGGACCTCCAGGGGAAGAGGCCGAATTTTCGCTCGTTCGGGCCGACCGGGAGAACCAGCCGAGGCGGACACTTTACGGCGGTTGAGCCGTTGGCACTTAGAAATTATTCAGACTTCCATCAAACACACATCGGCCTTTTGCCGTCACTGCCCGGGATGGGCACCGTGGTAGCTCGGACAGTTCGTGTGACAGCTTCCGCTGGCACTTAGAAAATTTTTAAAATGAAAATAAACAGTTCTGCACATACGTGCCGACTATATTTTGCGAAAGGGGGGTAAAGTGATGAGTACACTAACTGGGGGGACCAAGTACATAAAGCCCACCCCTGGTACCTCAGAGAGGCCGAATTTTCGAATTCTGAGGCCGAGCTGGGGAACCAGACGAGGCGGACACTTTTCCGAGCGAGAGCCGATGGCACTTAGAAAATTTTCGGCTAAGTCGGCAGGACTTCCAGAGCGAGAGGCCGAATATTCGTCATCTGTGGCCGACCGGGGAACCAGCGAAGGCGGATAGGCGGTCACGGATGTCCCGCCGGCTGGTCCGCGGGCCAATTTGGGTCCCGTAATTTAGCGGTCGCGGTCCGGAATCCACGCCGGCCGGGGAACCAGCGCAGGCGGATAGGCGGTCACGGAGGTCCCGCCGGCTGGTCCGCGGGCCAATTTTGGTCCCGTAAGTGAGCGGCCGCGGCCCGGAATACACGCCGACCGGGGAACCAGCGAAGGCGGATAGGCGGTCACGGAGGTCCCGCCGGCTGGTCCGCGGGCCAATTGGGGTCCCGTAAATTAGCGGTCGCGGCCCGGAATTCGCGCCGGCCGGGGAACCAGCGCAGGCGGATAGGCGGTCACGGAGGTCCCGCCGGCTGGTCCGCGGGCCAATCGGGGTCCCGTAAGTTAGCGGTCGCGGCCCGGAATTCGCGCCGGCCGGGGAACCAGCGCAGGCGGATAGGCGGTCACGGAGGTCCCGCCGGCTGGTCCGCGGGCCAATCGGGGTCCCGTAAGTTAGCGGTCGCGGCCCGGAATTCGCGCCGGCCGGGGAACCAGCGCAGGCGGATAGGCGGTCACGGAGGTCCCGCCGGCTGGTCCGCGGGCCAATCGGGGTCCCGTAAGTTAGCGGTCGCGGCCCGGAATTCGCGCCGGCCGGGGAACCAGCGCAGGCGGATAGGCGGTCACGGAGGTCCCGCCGGCTGGTCCGCGGGCCAATCGGGGTCCCGTAAGTTAGCGGTCGCGGCCCGGAATTCGCGCCGGCCGGGGAACCAGCGCAGGCGGATAGGCGGTCACGGAGGTCCCGCCGGCTGGTCCGCGGGCCAATCGGGGTCCCGTAAGTTAGCGGTCGCGGCCCGGAATTCGCGCCGGCCCGCAGCCACCGCCAGGCGGATAGGCGGTCACGGAGGTCCCGCCGGCCGGTCCGCGGGGGGAACTGCGCCCTCTGGCGGACACGCTATTGTAAATGAATGGGGTTTGGCACTTAGTGCATTTTTCGCCGAAGCCGACGAGCGCTCCGGGCGAGGAGGCCGGATTCTCGCCATCCGTGGCCGGCCGGGGAACCGGCCAAGGCGGATAGGCGGTCACGGGGGTCCCGCCGGCTGGTCCGCGGGCCAATTGGGGTCCCGTAAGTTAGCGGTCGCGGCCCGGAATCCGCGCCGGCCAGCAGCCACCGGGAGGCGGATAGGCTGTCACGGAGGTCCCGCCGGCTGGTCCGCGGGCCATTTAGGGTCCCGTAGGTGAGCGGTCGCGGCCCGGAATCCAGGCCGGCCAGGAGGCACCGCCAGGCGGATAGGCGGTCACGGAGGTCCCGCCAGCTGGTCCGCGGGCCATTTATGGTCCCGTAAGTTAGCGGTCGCGGCCCGGAATCCACGCCGGCCAGGAGGCACCGGCAGGCGGATGGGCGGTCACGGAGGTCCCGCCAGCTGGTCCGCGGGCCGTTTAGGGTCCCGTAAGTTAGCGGTCGCGGCCCGGAATCCACGCCGGCCAGGAGG
This sequence comes from Syngnathus scovelli, assembly GCF_024217435.2. Lineage (NCBI taxonomy): Eukaryota > Metazoa > Chordata > Actinopteri > Syngnathiformes > Syngnathidae > Syngnathus > Syngnathus scovelli. The sequence continues at coordinate 11,261 of NW_026061523.1, forward strand.
CACCGCCAGGCGGGTAGGCTGTCACGGAGGTCCCGCCAGCTGGTCCGCGGGCCAATTAGGGTCCCGTAAGTTAGCGGTCGCGGCCCGGAATCCGCGCCGGCCAGCAGCCACCGCCAGGCGGGTAGGCTGTCACGGAGGTCCCGCCGGCCGGTCCGCGGGCCAATCAGGGTCCCGTAAGTGAGCGGTCGCGGCCCGGAATGCACGCCGGCCAGCAGGCACCGCCAGGCGGATAGGCGGTCACGGAGGTCCCGCCGGCCGGTCCGCGGGCCAATCAGGGTCCCGTAAGTGAGCGGTCGCGGCCCGGAATGCACGCCGGCCAGGAGGCACCGCCAGGCGGATAGGCGGTCACGGAGGTCCCGCCGGCCGGTCCGCTGGCCAATTACCTCCAGCCGAGCGGATATGAACTTTATTAGCACCTTCTACGAGATGGCGGAGCCTTATTCGACAACCAGCACCTCGGCTTAGCATTTTCCACGGCCCGCTGATCTTCCAGAAGACGTCCAGCCGGTTTCCTCCTCACATTTTAAGCCGGCCGAGGCTTCCGGCACCCCGGCTAAGCTTTCTCCACGGCCCGCTGAGCTTCCAGAAGACCTCCAGCCGGTTCTCCCGGTGCTTTCCTCCTCACGTTTTAAGCCGGCCGAGGCTTCCGGCACCCCGGCTAAGCTTTTTCCCACGGCCCGCTGAGCTTCCAGGGGACCTCCGGCCGGTTCTCCGCGCGCTTTCCTCCTCACTTTTAAGCCGGCCGAGGCTCCAGGCACCTCGGCTAAGCGTTTTGAACGGCCCGCTGAGCTTCCAGGGGACCTCCAGCCGGTTCTCCGCGCGCCCCCCTCCCAACTTTTTAAGCCGGCCGAGGCTCCAGGCACCCCGGCCAAGCCTTTCCCACGGCCCGCTGAGCTTCCAGGGGACCTCCAGCCGGTTCTCCGCGCGCCCCCCTCCCACCTTTTTAAGCCGGCCGAGGCTCCAGGCACCCCGGCCAAGCCTTTCCCACGGCCCGCTGAGCTTCCAGGGGACATCCAGCCGGTTCTCCGCGCGCCCCCCTCCTAACTCGACGCCCGAGGAGGCTCCAGGCACCCCGGCTGAGCCTTTTCGGCGGCCCGCTGATCTCCCGGAGGTCGCAACGGGGAATTGCCTCCCTCTCGCGGACACGGCGCGTAAATGCACCGCCTCTCGCACTTGGCGCACACTCACTCGCATCGCTACGCCTCCCGCGGCACTTTAAGCGACCGGGACCACCGCGAGCGCGGGCGATGACTAAGAGGCTCCCCGGCCGGCCTCGCGGAGCTCCGACGCTCCCCCGCGGGACTTCCGGCGGCCGGCCGGAGCCTCGGCACGGCTGCCGCACTCCCTAATAACACCCCGCGGGCCCCCGCGAGCCGAACGCTCGCTGCCGCGGGCGACCCGTGGTACCCCACGTGCCGAGGCGGACGCGTGACGGCGCGGGAGCCCTCGGCACTATATCACGGTCACGCATGTAGTCAAATCGTGTAAAATCACCGTTAGTTTATTCACAATATACGTAATAATTAAATACATATCAACACCGCGTATATTATTAATAAACATATGTATGTATTTATTTAATAATTAAATAAATATTAACATCGCGTATAATCATGCGGGCTCCGGGGGAAGGGGCCGATTTTTCGCCGTTCGTGGCCGACCGGGGAACCGGCGAAGGCGGACGCATCGCGGCGCGAGAGCCGTTGGCACTTTGGAAAAAAATAAAATAAAATTCGCCGACCGGGCTCCGGGGAAGAGGCCGATTTTTGGCCGTTCGTGGCCGACTTGGGAACCGGCGAAGGCGGACGCATCGCGGCGCGAGAGCCGTTGGCACTTTGAAAAAAAAAAAAAAAAAAAAAAAAAAAAAAAAATTCGCCCACCGGGCTCCGGGGGAAGAGGCCGGCTTTTCGCCGTTCGCGGCCGACCGGGGAACCGGCGAAGGCGGACGCGCTCTCCAACGAGCCCCGCCGGCCGGAGGAAGTGCGCCCTCTGGCGGACACGCCGTTGTAAATGAATGGGGTTTGGCACTTAGTGCATTTTTCGCCCAAGTCGAAGCGCGCTCCGGGCGAGGAGGCCGGATTCTCGCCACCCGTGGCCGGCCGGGGAACCGGCCAAGGCGGATAGGCTTTCACGGAGGTCCCGCCGGCTGGTCCGCGGGCCGATTAGGGTCCCGCGAGTGAGCGGTGGCGGTCCGGAATCCAGGCCGGCCAGGAGGCACCGCCAGGCGGATAGGCTTTCACGGAGGTCCCGCCGGCTGGTCCGCGGGCCGATTAGGGTCCCGCGAGTGAGCGGTGGCGGTCCGGAATCCAGGCCGGCCAGGAGGCACCGCCAGGCGGATAGGCTTTCACGGAGGTCCCGCCGGCTGGTCCGCGGGCCGATTAGGGTCCCGCGAGTGAGCGGTGGCGGTCCGGAATCCAGGCCGGCCAGGAGGCACCGCCAGGCGGATAGGCTTTCACGGAGGACCCGCCGGCTGGTCCGCGGGCCGATTAGGGTCCCGCGAGTGAGCGGTCGCGGTCCGGAATCCAGGCCGGCCAGGAGGCACCGCCAGGCGGATAGGCTTTCACGGAGGACCCGCCGGCTGGTCCGCGGGCCGATTAGGGTCCCGCGAGTGAGCGGTCGCGGTCCGGAATCCAGGCCGGCCAGGAGGCACCGCCAGGCGGATACACTCTCTAACGAGCCCCGCCGGCTGGTCCGCCGGGGGAAGTGCGCCCTCTGGCGGACACGCCGTTGTAAATGAATGGGGTTTGGCACTTAGTGCATTTTTCGACCAGCGGCAACGCAGGCTGACGGGCGGCCGCTTCCACGGGCCGGCACTACTCTACGGAGGCGCTAGCCGCCTCCGGTGGGGGCCGTGTGATCTCGCTGGATGCCCGAGGACCTTCCGCCAGGCCCGGCCCCAGCTTTTGCGCGCGCGCCCGGTCCTATTACCTGGTGGAAGCTGGAGGCCGGGGCTCGGCAGCTCGCTGCCCGGGGGACCTTCCGCGAGGCCCGGCCGCAGCTTTTACGCACGGCCGCTGCTATTCTCTGGCTCCGGCTTCGTCCCGGAGGGTGCTTGGGGAACGGCGGCGCACACCGCGAACGGCCGGTGGCGGTCGGCTGGTGGCGGTCGGGGGTGGCGCTTGGGGATGGCGCTTGGGGATGGTGGCGGTCGGCTGGTGGCGGTCGGCTGGTGGCGGTCGCCTTGTGGCGGTCGGGGGTGGCGCTTGGGGATGGTGGCTGTCGCCTTGTGGCGGTCGCCTTGTGGCGGTCGGGGGGTGGCGGTCGGGGATGGCGCTTGGGGATGGTGGCGGTCGGCTGGTGGCGGTCGGCTGGTGGCGGTCGGGGGTGGCGCTTGGGGATGGTGGCTGTCGCCTTGTGGCGGTCGGCTGGTGGCGGTCGGCTGGTGGCGGTCGGGGGTGGCGCTTGGGGATGGTGGCTGTCGCCTTGTGGCGGTCGGCTGGTGGCGGTCGCCTTGTGGCGGTCGGGGGGTGGCGGTCGGGGATGGCGCTTGGGGATGGTGGCTGTCACCTTGTGGCGGTCGGCTGGTGGCGGTCGGCTGGTGGCGGTCGCCTTGTGGCGGTCGGGGGGTGGCGGTCGGGGATGGCGCTTGGGGATGGTGGCGGTCGGCTGGTGGCGGTCGGCTGGTGGCGGTCGGCTGGTGGCGGTCGGGGGTGGCGCTTGGCGATGGTGGCTGTCGCCTTGTGGCGGTCGCCTTGTGGCGGTCGGGGGGTGGCGGTCGGGGATGGCGCTTGGGGATGGTG
>NW_026061524.1:0-7500 GCF_024217435.2 Syngnathus scovelli
ACAAGTGAAAATTCGGCCTCTTCCCCTGGAGGTCCGTTCAAGATTAACGGAATATTTCCTAAGTGCCAACGGCTGTTCCGCGTAAAGAGTCCGACTCGGCTGGTTCCGATGTCGGCCAGAACAAGTGAAAAAATCGGCCTCTTCCCCTGGAAGTCCGGCCGAGTTCGGCGAATATTTCCTAAGTGCCAACGCTGTTCCGCCGTAAAGAGTCCGACTCGGCTGGTTCTCGATGTCGGCCAGAACAAGTGAAAATCCGGCCTCTTCCCCTGGAAGTCCGGCCGAGTTAAGGCAATATTTCCTAAGTGCCAACGGCTGTTCCGCCGTAAAGGTCCGACTCGGCTGGTTCCCGATGTCGGCCAGAACAAGTGAAAAATCGGCCTCTTCCCCTGGAAGTCCGGCCGAGTTCGGCGAATATTTCCTAAGTGCCAACGGCTGTTCCGCCGTAAAGAGTCCGACTCGGCTGGTTCCCGATGTCGGCCAGAACAAGTGAAAATCCGGCCTCTTCCCCTGGAAGTCCGGCCGAGTTAAGGCAAATATTTCCTAAGTGCCAACGGCTGTTCCGCCGTAAAGAGGTCCGACTCGGCTGGTTCCCGATGTCGGCCAGAACAAGTGAAAAATCGGCCTCTTCCCCTGGAAGTCCGGCCGAGTTCGGCGAATATTTCCTAAGTGCCAACGGCTGTTCCGCCGTAAAGAGTCCGACTCGGCTGGTTCCGATGTCGGCCAGAACAAGTGAAAATCCGGCCTCTTCCCCTGGAAGTCCGGCCGAGTTAAGGCAAATATTTCCTAAGTGCCAACGGCTGTTCCGCCGTAAAGGGTCCGACTCGGCTGGTTCCCGATGTCGGCCAGAACAAGTGAAAAAATCGGCCTCTTCCCCTGGAAGTCCGGCCGAGTTCGGCGAATATTTCCTAAGTGCCAACGGCTGTTCCGCCGTAAAGAGTCCGACTCGGCTGGTTCCCGATGTCGGCCAGAACAAGTGAAAATCCGGCCTCTTCCCCTGGAAGTCCGGCCGAGTTAAGGCGAATATTTCCTAAGTGCCAACGGCTGTTCCGCCGTAAAGGGTCCGACTCGGCTGGTTCCCGATGTCGGCCAGAACAAGTGAAAAATCGGCCTCTTCCCCTGGAAGTCCGCCGAGTTCGGCGAATATTTCCTAAGTGCCAACGGCTGTTCCGCCGTAAAGAGTCCGACTCGGCTGGTTCCCGATGTCGGCCAGAACAAGTGAAAATCCGGCCTCTTCCCCTGGAAGTCCGGCCGAGTTAAGGCGAATATTTCCTAAGTGCCAACGGCTGTTCCGCCGTAAAGGGTCCGACTCGGCTGGTTCCCGATGTCGGCCAGAACAAGTGAAAAATCGGCCTCTTCCCCTGGAAGTCCGGCCGAGTTCGGCGAATATTTCCTAAGTGCCAACGGCTGTTTCCGCCGTAAAGAGTCCGACTCGGCTGGTTCCCGATGTCGGCCAGAACAAGTGAAAATCCGGCCTCTTCCCTGGAAGTCCGGCCGAGTTAAGGCGAATATTTCCTAAGTGCCAACGGCTGCTCAGCCTTAAAGTGTCCGACTCGGCTGGTTCCCGATGTCGGCCCGAACGAGCGAAAATTCGGCCTCTTCCCCTGGAGGTCCGGAACATTTTGGCGAATATTTCCTAAGTGCCAACGGCTGCTCCGCCGTAAAGTGTCCGACTCGGCTGGTTCCCGATGTCGGCCAGAACAAGTGAAAATCCGGCCTCTTCCCCTGGAAGTCCGGCCAAGTTCGGCGAATATTTCCTAAGTGCCAACGGCTGCTCCGCCGTAAAGAGACCGACTCGGCTGGTTCCCGATGTCGGCCAGAACAAGTGAAAATTCGGCCTCTTCCCCTGGAGGTCAGTTGAAGTTTAACGAATATTTCCTAAGTGCCAACGGCTGCTCCGCCGTAAAGTGTCCGACTCGGCTGGTTCCCGATGTCGGCCAGAACAAGTGAATATTCGGCCTCTTCCCCTGGAGGTCCGGAACATTTTGGCAAATATTTCCTAAGTGCCAACGGCTGCTCCGCCGTAAAGAGTCCGACTCGGCTGGTTCCCGATGTCGGCCAGAACAAGTGAAAAATCGGCCTCTTCCCCTGGAAGTCCGGCCGAGTTCGGCGAATATTTCCTAAGTGCCAACGGCTGTTCCGCCGTAAAGAGTCCGACTCGGCTGGTTCCCGATGTCGGCCAGAACAAGTGAAAATTCGGCCTCTTCCCCTGGAGGTCCGTTCAAGATTAACGAATATTTTCTAAGTGCCAACGGCTGCTCCGCCGTAAAGCGTCCGACTCGGCTGGTTCCCGATGTCGGCCAGAACAAGTGAAAATTCGGCCTCTTCCCCTGGAAGTCCGGCCGAGTTAAGGCAAATATTTCCTAAGTGCCAACGGCTGCTCAGCCTTTAAGTGTCCGACTCGGCTGGTTCCCGATGTCGGCCAGAACAAGTGAAAATCCGGCCTCTTCCCCTGGAAGTCCGGCCGAGTTAAGGCAAATATTTCCTAAGTGCCAACGGCTGCTCAGCCGTAAAGGGTCCGACTTGGCTGGTTCCCGATGTCGGCCAGAACAAGTGAAAATTCGGCCTCTTCCCCTGGAGGTCAGTTGAAGTTTAACGAATATTTTCTAAGTGCCAACGGCTGCTCCGCCGTAAAGTGTCCGCCTCGGCCGGTTCACCCAGTCGGCCAGAACAAGTGAAAATTTGGCCTCTTCCCCTGGAGGTCCGGAACATTTTGGCGAATATTTTCTAAGTGCCAACGGCTGCTCCGCCGTAAAGCGTCCGACTCGGCTGGTTCCCGATGTCGGCCAGAACAAGTGACAATTCGGCCTCTTCCCCTGGAGGTCCTTTCAAGTTTAACGAATATTTTCTAAGTGCCAACGGCTGCTCCGCCTTAAAGCGTCCGACTCGGCTGGTTCCCGATGTCGGCCAGAACAGGTGAAAATTCGGCCTCTTCCCCTGGAGGTCCGTTCAAGTTTGGCGAATATTTTCTAAGTGCCAACGGCTGCTCCGCCTTAAAGTGTCCGACTCGGCTGGTTCCCGATGTCGGGCAGAACAAGTGACAATTCGGCCTCTTCCCCTGGAAGTCCGGCCGAGTTTGGCGAATATTTTCTAAGTGCCAACGGCTGCTCCGCCGTAAAGAGTCCGACTCGGCTGGTTCCCGATGTCGGCCAGAAAAAGTGACAATTCGGCCTCTTCCCCTGGAGGTCCTTTGAAGTTTAGCGAATATTTTCTAAGTGCCAACGGCTCTTGCGCCGAAAAGCGTCCGCCTCGGCTGGTTCCCGCGGTCGGCCGTAATAGGCGAAAATTCGGCCTCTTCCCCTGGAGCGACCTCCAAATTTGGGCGAAATTTTTTCTAAGTGCCTAAAGGTACCAGGGGTTGGGGTACCAGGGGTGCATTACCAACTGGTCTTTTGTCAACCCATGTACTTTTTCTAGAGTACATGGGTTGGTCCCCCCACTTAGTGTACTCATCACTTTACCCCCCTTTCGCAAAATATAGTCAGAACGAGCATGGGGGACGCAATTGTTTTCCATGCAAATCAATTGGGCCTGGTCCGAGCGCTGGTAACGGCCGCCAGCAAGCGTCCCCTGCTCGGATAGCAGAACTGAAGAAGGCACGGCACTTCCAGAGAGAGAGAGAGAAAATTTTCTAAGTGCCACATTTCTCAAAAATTTTCAAAGTGCCACATCTCTCAAAAAATTTCTAAGTGCCACATCTCTCAAAAAATTTCTAAGTGCCACATCTCTGAAAAAATTTCTAAGTGCCACATCTCTGAAAAACTTTCTAAGTGCCACATCTCTGAAAAATTTTCTAAGTGCCACAGCACGGCTGTGAAATATTCAAAGTCCTACAGGCATTGGCAGAATCCGCGGACGGCCGTCTGCTCCCGGCGGCCGCCGCGAAGCTACTACCCCCTCCCGGGGACGGCTGTCTGCTCCCGGCAGCCGTCCTTACCCCCCTCCCCCGTTTGCACCGCCTGAAGTTAGACCCGCCTTGGTAGGGCCCCCACCGGCCCCGGCTCGCCGGCGTTGGGTGGACGGTTCCTGCCCACTTGCGGGTCCCGGTCGCTTGGCAACCGACCGGGGAGGACCAGCCGCCTCCTTAAACACAGGCTGGAAGGGAAATCCGATCAAGCTACGGAGGACCGGCCGCCTCCATAAACTCAGGCCGGAAGGGAAATCCAATCAAGCTACGGAGGACCGGCCGCCTCCATAAACACAGGCCGGAAGGGAAATCCAATCAAGCTACGGAGGACCGGCCGCCTCCATAAACTCAGGCCGGAAGGGAAATCCGATCAAGTTACGGAGGACCGGTCGCCTCCCTAAACACAGGCCGGGCAAAAATCCACGAATGGCCCGTCAAGGGTAGAAGGTCATCCAAGGAAGGAGGTACCGGCCGCCTCCTTAAACACAGGCCGGGCAAAAATCTGCGAATGGCCCGTCAAGGGTAGTAGGTCATCCAAGAAAGGGGGTACCGGCCGCCTCTATTAACAGGCCGGGCAAAAATCTGCGAATGGGCCCGTCAAGGGTAGTGGGTCATCCAAGGAAGGAGGTACCGGCCGCCTCCTTAAACACAGGCCGGGCAAAAATCTGCGAATGGCCCGTCAAGGGTAGTAGGTCATCCAAGAAAGGGGGTACCGGCCGCCTCTATTAACAGGCCGGGCAAAAATCTGCGAATGGGCCCGTCAAGGGTAGTGGGTCATCCAAGGAAGGAGGTACCGGCCGCCTCCTTAAACACAGGCCGGGCAAAAATCTGCGAATGGCCCGTCAAGGGTAGTAGGTCATCCAAGAAAGGGGGTACCGGCCGCCTCTATTAACAGGCCGGGCAAAAATCTGCGAATGGGCCCGTCAAGGGTAGTGGGTCATCCAAGGAAGGAGGTACCGGCCGCCTCCTTAAACACAGGCCGGGCAAAAATCTGCGAACGGTCCGTCAAGGATTCTGGCTCATCCAAGAAAGGGGGTACCGGCCGCCTTACTAACAGGCCGGAGTACAGGGGGCGAAAGGCTGTCGATGGGGAAGGATCGGGGCCACGGCTAATCTAGCGATGCCCGCGTCGGGCGGTCACTCCGACGAATGAGCGGGGCCGAATCCGGCGCGAGGCGGCCTTCAGGCACGTGGTTCGAGACGACCTCACCCGGCTCTAGCCCGGAGGATCGGAGGCAACGGCCGTCTCCTTAAGCTAAGGCCGGACGAAAATCTGCGGATGCGGTCCATCCAAGGCAGACGGAGGTACCGGCCGCCTCGGTAAACAAAGCCCGGGCAAAAATCTGCGAATGGTCCGTCAAGGATTCTGGCTCATCCAAGGTGGGGGTACCGGCCGCCTCTATTAACAGGCCGGAGTACAGGGGGCGAAAGGCTGTCGATGGGGAAGGATCGGGGCCACGGCTAATCTAGCGATGCCCGCGTCGGGCGGTCACTCCGACGAATGAGCGGGGCCGAATCCGGCGTAGGCGGCCTTCAGGCACGTGGTTCGAGACGACCTCACCCGGCTCTAGCCCGGAGGATCGGAGGCAACGGCCGTCTCCTTAAGCTAAGGCCGGACGAAAATCTGCGGATGCGGTCCATCCAAGGCAGACGGAGGTACCGGCCGCCTCGGTAAATAAAGCCCGGGCAAAAATCTGCGAACGGCCCGTCAAGGGTTCTGTCTCATCCAAGAAAGGGGTACCGGCCGCCTCAGAGGCCGGAGCGAAGGGGGCGAAAGGCTGTCGATGGGGAAGGATCGGGGCCACGGCTAATCTAGCGATGCCCGCGTCGGGCGGTCACTCCGACGAATGAGCGGGGCCGAATCCGGCGTAGGCGGCCTTCAGGCACGTGGTTCGAGACGACCTCACCCGGCTCTAGCCCGGAGCGAATATCATCTCCAAGGTGTGGAGGCAACGGCCGTCTCCTTAAGCTAAGGCCGGACGAAAATCTGCGGATGCGGTCCATCCAAGGCAGACGGAGGTACCGGCCGCCTCGGTAAATAAAGCCCGGGCAAAAATCTGCGAACGGCCCGTCAAGGGTTCTGTCTCATCCAAGAAAGGGGTACCGGCCGCCTCAGAGGCCGGAGCGAAGGGGGCGAAAGGCTGTCGATGGGGAAGGATCGGGGCCACGGCTAATCTAGCGATGCCCGCGTCGGGCGGTCACTCCGACGAATGAGCGGGGCCGAATCCGGCGTAGGCGGCCTTCAGGCACGTGGTTCGAGACGACCTCACCCGGCTCTAGCCCGGAGCGAATATCATCTCCAAGGTGTGGAGGCAACGGCCGTCTCCTTAAGCTAAGGCCGGACGAAAATCTGCGGATGCGGTCCATCCAAGGCAGACGGAGGTACCGGCCGCCTCGGTAAACAGAGGCCGGGCGAAAATCTGCGAATGGTCCGTTAAGGATTCTCTCTCATCCAAGGAAGGGGTACCGGCCGCCTCTATTAACAGGCCGGAGCACAGGGGGCGAAAGGCTGTCGATGGGGAAGGATCGGGGCCACGGCTAATCTAGCGATGCCCGCGTCGGGCGGTCACTCCGACGAATGAGCGGGGCCGAATCCGGCGCGAGGCGGCCTTCAGGCACGTGGTTCGAGACGACCTCACCCGGCTCTAGCCCGGAGCGAAAAAAACACTCTTATAACCTGACCGACATGCGCCCATGACCCGCCTTGGTAGGGCCCCCACCGGCCCCGGCTACCGCCGGCGTTGGGTGGACGGTTCCTCCCCACTTGCGGGTCGCACTCCAGCGCTACGGCCGCCGCGCGAGCGCGCGCCCCGCGCCGCCCGCGCAGGCCTAGCGCGAACCGTACGGCAGCGAAACCGAGACGCCCCGGCTCAACCTCACCCAGAGGCCATCCACGGAGGCCGAGCGCGCGATCCGACTTGCGGCACGCCACGTGGGCGTCCGCCGGCCGCGCCGGTCGACCGCGAAACCGATTTCTCAAAGACCACGCCCGAGTCCCAACCTCCGCACATATCCGCACACGCCTTCCCGACCACCGCGAAGCGGGAGGCGTCTATCGTGGCCGCCGGGGCGTATGACCCCTCCGCGTGAGGCGTGCGGGCTCGGGGGGGCCGCAACGACCGAGTCTGACTCGGACGGGGCGCAGCTTCCCTCCCGGTCGCAGCATCAGCGCCGAACGCGCGACGTCACCAGCCCCCCGGAACGGTTCGTCGGGAGCGCGGCAATGGCCCACATCTCACCTCGCCAGCCGGCCGCAGCGGGCCGCGCCGAACCGAGTCTGACTCGGGGTGCGCACAGTCCCGTCTGGGTCACGGAGGCGACGAGCTGTGACCGCCACCGTCGCCCCTTCGTCCTTCCGGATCCCCCCAGCGCCGGCAAAACTCCGCATCCTGGCCGCATCGCGTGACCGGGCGGGCCGCAACGACCGAGTCTGACTCGGACGGGGCGCAGCTTCCCGCCTCGGGCCATCGCAAAGCGTGCCTCGCGCGGGCAAAGTCGCCGGCGCAGCGCCGCGCCCCTCGACAAGAGCGAGCCTCAGCCGGGCCGCGACGACCGAGTCTGACTCGGACGGAGCGCAGCTTCCCGCCTGGGTTACC
>NW_026061524.1:17500-26786 GCF_024217435.2 Syngnathus scovelli
CGGTCACTCTGGCCGGGCGTGGGTGTGCGTCCGCTCCCGTCTTGTGAGCCTCCAAGTGGAACTTAGTGATCGGAGGATGACACCGGGCGTGCGTAAGAGGCGCGTCCGGGGATGAGGCAGCATCCTCGGGCGTCAGCCGGGAGTAGGCAGCCTCCCCCAAGTGGAACTTAGCCTCCACTAAGTGGAACTCAGTCTCCGGAGGATGACAGCGGGCGTGCGTAAGAGGCGCGTCCGGGGATGAGGCAGCATCCTCGGACACCGGCCGGGAGCGCGCGGGCGCTGTGGAAGTAAGTACATCCGCTCCTGGTACCTAAAAATTCCTCCAGCGGCGGGCCCCGGGCCTAAACTTTCTCCGGGCCGCGCAACACGCACTTTCCGCCGGACACCGACGGAGGCAACGTCCCCCTCCTGCGGTGACAAAAAAAATCCACCCCTGGTACCTAAAAATTTCTCCAGCGGCGGGCCCCTGGCCTAAACTTTCTCCGGCCCGCGCAACACGCACTTTCCGTCGGACACGGACGGAGGCAACGTCCCCCTCCTGCGGTGACAAAAAAAATCCACCCCTGGTACCTAAAAATTTCTCCAGCGGCGGGCCCCTGGCCTAAATTTTCTCCGGCCCGCGCAACACGCACTTTGCGCCGGACGCCGGTCCCAAACCACCACCGCCGACCGCCACAAGGCGACAGCCACCATCCCCAAGCGCCATCCCCGACCGCCACAAGGCGACCGCCACCAGCCGACCGCCACAAGGCGACAGCCACCATCCCCAAGCGCCACCAGCCGACCGCCACCAGCCGACCGCCACAAGGCGACAGCCACCAACCCCAAGCGCCACCCCCGACCGCCACCAGCCGACCGCCACCAGCCGACCGCCACAAGGCGACAGCCACCATCCCCAAGCGCCACCCCCGACCGCCACCAGCCGACCGCCACCAGCCGACCGCCAGCAGCCGACCGCCACAAGGCGACAGCCACCATCCCCAAGCGCCACCCCCGACCGCCACCCCCCGACCGCCACCAGCCGACCGCCACCAGCCGACCGCCACAAGGCGACAGCCACCATCCCCAAGCGCCACCCCCGACCGCCACCCCCCGACCGCCACCAGCCGACCGCCACCAGCCGACCGCCACAAGGCGACAGCCACCATCCCCAAGCGCCACCCCCGACCGCCACCAGCCGACCGCCACCAGCCGACCGCCACCAGCCGACCGCCACAAGGCGACAGCCACCATCCCCAAGCGCCACCCCCGACCGCCACCCCCCGACCGCCACCAGCCGACCGCCACCAGCCGACCGCCACAAGGCGACAGCCACCATCCCCAAGCGCCACCCCCGACCGCCACCAGCCGACCGCCACCAGCCGACCGCCACAAGGCGACAGCCACCATCCCCAAGCGCCACCCCCGACCGCCACCAGCCGACCGCCACCAGCCGACCGCCACCAGCCGACCGCCACAAGGCGACAGCCACCATCCCCAAGCGCCACCCCCGACCGCCACCCCCCGACCGCCACCAGCCGACCGCCACCAGCCGACCGCCACAAGGCGACAGCCACCATCCCCAAGCGCCACCCCCGACCGCCACCCCCCGACCGCCACCAGCCGACCGCCACCAGCCGACCGCCACAAGGCGACAGCCACCATCCCCAAGCGCCATCCCCGACCGCCACAAGGCGACCGCCACCAGCCGACCGCCACCAGCCGACAGCCACCATCCCCAAGCGCCATCCCCAAGCGCCACCAGCCGACCGCCACCAGCCGACAGCCACCATCCCCAAGCGCCATCCCCAAGCGCCACCCCCGACCGCCACCAGCCGACCGCCACCAGCCGACCGCCACCGGCCGACCGCCACCGGCCGTTCGCGGTGTGCGCCGCCGTTCCCCAAGCACCCTCCGGGACGAAGCCGGAGCCAGAGAATAGCAGCGGCCGTGCGTAAAAGCTGCGGCCGGGCCTCGCGGAGGGTCCCCGGGCAGCGAGCTGCCGAGCCCCGGCCTCCAGCTTCCACCAGGTAATAGGACCGGGCGCGCGCAAAAGCTGCGGCCGGGCCTGGCGGAAGGTCCTCGGGCATCCAGCGAGATCACACGGCCCCCACCGGAGGCGGCTAGCGCCTCCGTAGAGTAGTGCCGGCCCGCGGAAGCGGCCGCCCGTCAGCCTGCGTTGCCGCTGGTCGAAAAATGCACAAAGTGCCAAACCCCATTCATTTACAACGGCGTGTCCGCCAGAGGGCGCACTTCCCCCGGCGGACCAGCCGGCGGCTCCTCCGTGAAAGCCTATCCGCCTGGCGGTGGCTCCGGGCCGGCCTGGATTCCGGACCGCCACCGCTCACTCGCGGGACCCTAATCGGCCCGCGGACCAGCCGGCGGGACCTCCGTGAAAGCCTATCCGCCTGGCGGTGCCTCCTGGCCGGCCTGGATTCCGGACCGCCACCGCTCACTCGCGGGACCCTAATCGGCCCGCGGACCAGCCGGCGGATCCTCCGTGAAAGCCTATCCGCCTTCGCCGGTTCCCCGGCCGGCCACGGGTGGCGAGAATCCGGCCTCCTCGCCCGGAGCGCGCTTCGACTTGGGCGAAAAATGCACCAAGTGCCAAACCCCATTCATTTACAACGGCGTGTCCGCCAGAGGGCGCACTTCCTCCGGCCGGCGGGGCTCGTTAGAGAGCGCGTCCGCCTTGGCCGGTTCCCCGGCCGGCCACGGGTGGCGAGAATCCGGCCTCCTCGCCCGGAGCGCGCTTCGACTTGGGCGAAAAATGCACTAAGTGCCAAACCCCATTCATTTACAACGGCGTGTCCGCCAGAGGGCGCACTTCCTCCGGCCGGCGGGGCTCGTTAGAGAGCGCGTCCGCTTTCGCCGGTTCCCCGGTCGGCCGCGAACGGCGAAAAGCCGGCCTCTTCCCCCGGAGCCCGGTGGGCGAATTTTTTTTTTTTTTTTTTTTTTTTTTTTCAAAGTGCCAACGGCTCTCGCGCCGCGCTGCGTCCGCCTTCGCCGGTTCCCCGGTCGGCCCGAACGAGCGAAAATTCGGCCTCTTGCCCCGGAGCCCGGTCGGCGAATTATTTATTTATTTATTTATTTATTTATTTATTTTTCCAAAGTGCCAACGGCTCTCGCGCCGCGATGCGTCCGCCTTCGCCGGTTCCCCGGTCGGCCACGAACGGCCAAAAATCGGCCTCTCCCCCCGGAGCCCGGTCGGCGAATTATTATTTATTTATTTATTTATTTATTTATTTTTCCAAAGTGCCAACGGCTCTCGCGCCGCGATGCGTCCGCCTTCGCCGGTTCCCCGGTCGGCCACGAAGTATTGCGCATGATTATACGCGATGTTAATATTTATTTAATTATTAAATAAATACATACATGTGTTTATTAATGATATACGCGATGTTAATATTTATTTAATTATTACCTATATTATGAATAAACTAACGGTGATTTTACACGATTTGACTACATACGTGACCGTGATATAGTGCCGAGGGCTCCCGCGCCGTCACGCGTCCGCCTTGGCACGGGTCGCCCGCGGCAGCGAGCGTTCGGCTCGCGGGGGTCCGCGGGGTGTTATTAGGGAGTGCGGCAGCCGTGCCGAGGCTCCGGCCGGCCGCCGGAAGTCCCGCGGGGGAGCGTCGGAGCTCCGCGAGGCCGGCCGGGGAGCCTCTTAGTCATCGCCCGCGCTCGCGGTGGTCCCGGTCGCTTAAAGTGCCACGGGAGGCGTAGCGATGCGAGTGAGTGTGCGCAAAGTGCGAGAGGCGGTGCATTTACGCGCCGTGTCCGCGAGAGGGAGGCAATTCCCCGTTGCGACCTCCGGGAGATCAGCGGGCCGCCGAAAAGGCTCGGCCGGGGTGCCTGGAGCCTCCTCGGGCGTCGAGTTAGGAGGGGGGCGCGCGGAGAACCGGCTGGATGTCCCCTGGAAGCTCAGCGGGCCGTGGGAAAGGCTTGGCCGGGGTGCCGGAAGCCTCGGCCGGCTTAAAAGTGAGGAGGAAAGCGCGCGGAGAACCGGCCGGAGGTCCCCTGGAAGCTCAGCGGGCCGTGGAGAAAGCTTAGCCGGGGTGCCTGGAGCCTCGGCCGGCTTAAAATGTGAGGAGGAAAGCGCGCGGAGAACCGGCCGGAGGTCCCCTGGAAGCTCAGCGGGACGTGGGAAACGCTTGGCCGGGGTGCCGGAAGCCTCGGCCGGCTTAAAAGTGAGGAGGAAAGCGCGCGGAGAACCGGCCGGAGGTCCCCTGGAAGCTCAGCGGGCCGTGGGAAACGCTTGGCCGGGGTGCCGGGAGCCTCGGCCGGCTTAAAACGTGAGGAGGAAAGCACCGGGAGAACCGGCTGGAGGTCTTCTGGAAGCTCAGCGGGCCGCCGAAAACGCGTAGCCGAGGTGCCGGGAGCCTCCTCGGGCGTCAAAAGTGAGGAGCGACGCACCCCCGAGAACCGCCCGGGTCCTCCAGCCACCGTTGAAAAAGACGTCGAGTCAGGCTACCTTAAGAGAGTCACAGTTACTCCCGCCGTTTACCCGCGCGGAGCGTCATCGCCTCCGCGAACCGTCAAAAATAAATAAATACATAAATAAATGTCAAGTGAGCCTACCTTAAGAGAGTCGTAGTTACTCCCGCCGTTTGGCCGCTCAAAGTGTCATCGGAAGCGGACCCACGCAAGTAAGTGTGCGCAAAGTGCGAGAGGTGGTGTTTTTACTCGCCGCGTCCGCCAGAGGGAGGCAATTCCCCGCCGCGGCGGCACCGGCAGCTTCCGAGCGTCTCCCCGAGCGCTCGGAAGTCCGTGCGGGGGGGAGATGAGAGCCGTGCGAGGTACCAGGTGGAGCCGGACGGCGCGGTGCTTCCAAGCAGCCGATCCGCTGGGCTTGGAGCTATTTTCGGCCACTTGGCGCGCGAGCACGGCCTCCCGGGTGGTGCCGGGGGGTGGTGCGTGAGCGCGCCGGCCGCTGGAAGTCCCGCGGAGGAGCGCCGGAGCTCCGCGAGGCCGGCCGGGGAGCCTCTTAGTCGTCACCCGGGGCCGCCGGAGCACCGGGGGGTGGTGCGCGAGCGCGCCGGCCGCCGGAGGTCCCGCGGAGGAGCGTCGGAGCTCCGCGAGGCCGGGGAGCCTCTCGGTAATCACCCGGGGCCGGCGGAGCGTTATTCGGCCGCTCTGCGCGCGCGCGCACGGCCTCCCGGCGGTGCCGGGGGGTGGTGCGCGAGCGCGCCGGCCGCCGGAGGTCCCGCGGAGGAGCGTCGGAGCTCCGCGAGGCCGGGGAGCCTCTCGGTAATCACCCGGGGCCGGCGGAGCGTTATTCGGCCGCTCTGCGCGCGCGCGCACGGCCTCCCGGCGCCTCCGCGAACCGCCAAAATAAATGTCAAGTGAGCCTACCTTAAGAGAGTCACAGTTACTCCCGCCGTTTACCCGCGCGGAGCGTCATCGCCTCCGCGAACCGTCAAAAATAAATAAGTACATAAATGAATAAATGTCAAGTGAGCCTACCTTAAGAGAGTCACAGTTACTCCCGCCGTTTACCCGCGCGGAGCGTCATCGCCTCCGCGAACCGTCAAAAATAAATAAATACATAAGTAAATAGATGTCAAGTGAGCCTACCTTAAGAGAGTCACAGTTACTCCCGCCGTTTACCCGCGCGGAGCGTCATCGCCTCCGCGAACCGTCAAAAATAAATAAATACATGAATAAATAGTCAAGTGAGCATACCTTAGGAGAGTCGCAGTTACTCCCGCCGTTTACCCGCGCGGAGCGTCATCGCCTCCGCGAACCGTCAAAAATAAATAAATACATGAATAAATAAATGTCAAGTGAGCCTACCTTAAGAGAGTCACAGTTACTCCCGCCGTTTACCCGCGCAAAGTGCGAGAGGCGGTGTATTTACTCGCCGTGTCCGCGAGAGGGAGGTAACTCCCCGTTGCGACCTCCGGGAGAGCAACGGGCCGCCGAAAACGCTCAGCCGAGGTGCTGGAAGCCTCGGCCGGCTCGCAAAGCGAGGCGCGAGGCACCGGGAGAACCGGCTGGAGGTCCCCTGGAAGCTCAGCGGGCCGTGGGAAACGCTCAGCCGAGGTGCTGGAAGCCTCGGCCGGCTCACAAAGCGAGGCGCGAGGCACCGGGAGAACCGGCTGGAGGTCCCCTGGAAGCTCAGCGGGCCGTGGGAAACGCTTGGCCGGGGTGCCTGGAGCCTCGGCCGGCTTAAAAGTGAGGAGGAAGCGCGCGGAGAACCGGCTGGAGGTCCCCTGGAAGCTCAGCGGGGTGTGGGAAAAAGCTTAGCCGGGGTGCCGGAAGCCTCGGCCGGCTTAAAACGTGAGGAGGAAAGCACCGGGAGAACCGGCTGGAGGTCTTCTGGAAGCTCAGCGGGCCGTGGAGAAAGCTTAGCCGGGGTGCCGGAAGCCTCGGCCGGCTTAAAATGTGAGGAGGAAACCGGCTGGACGTCTTCTGGAAGATCAGCGGGCCGTGGAAAATGCTAAGCCGAGGTGCTGGTTGTCGAATAAGGCTCCGCCATCTCGTAGAAGGTGCTAATAAAGTTCATATCCGCTCGGCTGGAGGTAATTGGCCAGCGGACCGGCCGGCGGGACCTCCGTGACCGCCTATCCGCCTGGCGGTGCCTCCTGGCCGGCGTGCATTCCGGGCCGCGACCGCTCACTTACGGGACCCTGATTGGCCCGCGGACCGGCCGGCGGGACCTCCGTGACCGCCTATCCGCCTGGCGGTGCCTGCTGGCCGGCGTGCATTCCGGGCCGCGACCGCTCACTTACGGGACCCTGATTGGCCCGCGGACCGGCCGGCGGGACCTCCGTGACAGCCTACCCGCCTGGCGGTGGCTGCTGGCCGGCGCGGATTCCGGGCCGCGACCGCTAACTTACGGGACCCTAATTGGCCCGCGGACCAGCTGGCGGGACCTCCGTGACAGCCTACCCGCCTGGCGGTGCCTCCTGGCCGGCGTGGATTCCGGGCCGCGACCGCTAACTTACGGGACCCTAAACGGCCCGCGGACCAGCTGGCGGGACCTCCGTGACCGCCCATCCGCCTGCCGGTGCCTCCTGGCCGGCGTGGATTCCGGGCCGCGACCGCTAACTTACGGGACCATAAATGGCCCGCGGACCAGCTGGCGGGACCTCCGTGACCGCCTATCCGCCTGGCGGTGCCTCCTGGCCGGCCTGGATTCCGGGCCGCGACCGCTCACCTACGGGACCCTAAATGGCCCGCGGACCAGCCGGCGGGACCTCCGTGACAGCCTATCCGCCTCCCGGTGGCTGCTGGCCGGCGCGGATTCCGGGCCGCGACCGCTAACTTACGGGACCCCAATTGGCCCGCGGACCAGCCGGCGGGACCCCCGTGACCGCCTATCCGCCTTGGCCGGTTCCCCGGCCGGCCACGGATGGCGAGAATCCGGCCTCCTCGCCCGGAGCGCTCGTCGGCTTCGGCGAAAAATGCACTAAGTGCCAAACCCCATTCATTTACAATAGCGTGTCCGCCAGAGGGCGCAGTTCCCCCCGCGGACCGGCCGGCGGGACCTCCGTGACCGCCTATCCGCCTGGTGGTGGCTGCGGGCCGGCGCGAATTCCGGGCCGCGACCGCTAACTTACGGGACCCCGATTGGCCCGCGGACCAGCCGGCGGGACCTCCGTGACCGCCTATCCGCCTGCGCTGGTTCCCCGGCCGGCGCGAATTCCGGGCCGCGACCGCTAACTTACGGGACCCCGATTGGCCCGCGGACCAGCCGGCGGGACCTCCGTGACCGCCTATCCGCCTGCGCTGGTTCCCCGGCCGGCGCGAATTCCGGGCCGCGACCGCTAACTTACGGGACCCCGATTGGCCCGCGGACCAGCCGGCGGGACCTCCGTGACCGCCTATGCGCCTGCGCTGGTTCCCCGGCCGGCGCGAATTCCGGGCCGCGACCGCTAATTTACGGGACCCCAATTGGCCCGCGGACCAGCCGGCGGGACCTCCGTGACCGCCTATCCGCCTTCGCTGGTTCCCCGGTCGGCGTGTATTCCGGGCCGCGGCCGCTCACTTACGGGACCAAAATTGGCCCGCGGACCAGCCGGCGGGACCTCCGTGACCGCCTATCCGCCTGCGCTGGTTCCCCGGCCGGCGTGGATTCCGGACCGCGACCGCTAAATTACGGGACCCAAATTGGCCCGCGGACCAGCCGGCGGGACATCCGTGACCGCCTATCCGCCTTCGCTGGTTCCCCGGTCGGCCACAGATGACGAATATTCGGCCTCTCGCTCTGGAAGTCCTGCCGACTTAGCCGAAAATTTTCTAAGTGCCATCGGCTCTCGCTCGGAAAAGTGTCCGCCTCGTCTGGTTCCCCAGCTCGGCCTCAGAATTCGAAAATTCGGCCTCTCTGAGGTACCAGGGGTAGGCTTTATGTACTTGGTCCCCCCAGTTAGTGTACTCATCACTTTACCCCCCTTTCGCAAAATATAGTCGGCACGTATGTGCAGAACTGTTTATTTTCATTTTAAAAATTTTCTAAGTGCCAGCGGAAGCTGTCACACGAACTGTCCGAGCTACCACGGTGCCCATCCCGGGCAGTGACGGCAAAAGGCCGATGTGTGTTTGATGGAAGTCTGAATAATTTCTAAGTGCCAACGGCTCAACCGCCGTAAAGTGTCCGCCTCGGCTGGTTCTCCCGGTCGGCCCGAACGAGCGAAAATTCGGCCTCTTCCCCTGGAGGTCCGGAACATTTTGGCGAATATTTTCAAAGTGCCAACGGCTGTTGCGCCGTAAAGTGTCCGCCTCGGCTGGTTCTCCCGGTCGGCCCGAACGAGCGAAAATTCGGCCTCTTCCCCTGGAGGTCCGGAACATTTTGGCGAATATTTTCAAAGTGCCAACGGCTGTTGCGCCGTAAAGTGTCCGACCCGGCCGGTTCCTCCGGTCGGCCCGAACGAGCGAAAATTCGGCCTCTTCCCCTGGAGGTCCGGAACATTTTGGCGAATATTTTCAAAGTGCCAACGGCTGTTGCGCCGTAACGTGTCCGACCCGGCCGGTTCCTCCGGTCGGCCCGAACGAGCGAAAATTCGGCCTCTTCCCCTGGAGGTCCGGAACATTTTGGCGAATATTTTCAAAGTGCCAACGGCTGTTGCGCCGTAACGTGTCCGACCCGGCCGGTTCCTCCGGTCGGCCCGAACGAGCGAAAATTCGGCCTCTTCCCCTGGAGGTCCGGAACATTTTGGCGAATATTTTCAAAGTGCCAACGGCTGTTGCGCCGTAACGTGTCCGACCCGGCCGGTTCCTCCGGTCGGCCCGAACGAGCGAAAATTCGGCCTCTTCCCCTGGAGGTCCGGACGACTTTGGCGAATATTTTCTAAGTGCG
>NW_026061525.1:0-22500 GCF_024217435.2 Syngnathus scovelli
CCCCTTCGCTCCGGCCTCTGAGGCGGCCGGTACCCCTTTCTTGGATGAGACAGAACCCTTAAAGGGCCGTTCGCAGATTTTTGCCCGGCCTGTGTTTAAGGAGGCGGCCGGTACCTCCCTCCTTGGATGACCTTCTACCCTTGACGGGCCATTCGCAGATTTTTGCCCGGCCTGTGTTTAAGGAGGCGGCCGGTACCTCCTTCCTTGGATGACCCACTACCCTTGACGGGCCCATTCGCAGATTTTTGCCCGGCCTGTTAATAGAGGCGGCGCGGTACCCCCTTTCTTGGATGACCTACTACCCTTGACGGGCCATTCGCAGATTTTTGCCCGGCCTGTGTTTAAGGAGGCGGCCGGTACCTCCTTCCTTGGATGACCCACTACCCTTGACGGGCCCATTCGCAGATTTTTGCCCGGCCTGTTAATAGAGGCGGCCGGTACCCCCTTTCTTGGATGACCTACTACCCTTGACGGGCCATTCGCAGATTTTTGCCCGGCCTGTGTTTAAGGAGGCGGCCGGTACCTCCTTCCTTGGATGACCTTCTACCCTTGACGGGCCATTCGTGGATTTTTGCCCGGCCTGTGTTTAGGGAGGCGACCGGTCCTCCGTAACTTGATCGGATTTCCCTTCCGGCCTGAGTTTATGGAGGCGGCCGGTCCTCCGTAGCTTGATTGGATTTCCCTTCCGGCCTGTGTTTAAGGAGGCGGCCGGTCCTCCGTAGCTTGATTGGATTTCCCTTCCGGCCTGAGTTTATGGAGGCGGCCGGTCCTCCGTAGCTTGACCGGATTTCCCTTCCAGCCTGTGTTTAAGGAGGCGGCTGGTCCTCCCCGGTCGGTTGCCAAGCGACCGGGACCCGCAAGTGGGCAGGAACCGTCCACCCAACGCCGGCGAGCCGGGGCCGGTGGGGGCCCTACCAAGGCGGGTCTAACTTCAGGCGGTGCAAACGGGGGAGGGGGGTAAGGACGGCTGCCGGGAGCAGACAGCCGTCCCCGGGAGGGGGTAGTAGCTTCGCGGCGGCCGCCGGGAGCAGACGGCCGTCCGCGCATTCTGCCAATGCCTGTAGGACTTTGAATATTTCACAGCCGTGCTGTGGCACTTAGAAAATTTTTCAGAGACGTGGCACTTAGAAAGTTTTTCAGAGATGTGGCACTTTGAAAGTTTTTGAGAGATGTGGCACTTTGAAAGTTTTTGAGAGATGTGGCACTTAGAAATTTTTTGAGAGATGTGGCACTTAGAAATTTTTTGAGAGATGTGGCACTTTGAAAATTTTTGAGAAATGTGGCACTTAGAAAATTTTCTCTCTCTCTGGAAGTGCCGTGCCTTCTTCAGTTCTGCTATCCGAGCAGGGGACGCTTGCTGGCGGCCGTTACCAGCGCTCGGACCAGGCCCAATTGATTTGCATGGAAAACAATTGCGTCCCCCATGCTCGTTCTGACTATATTTTGCGAAAGGGGGGTAAAGTGATGAGTACACTAAGTGGGGGGACCAACCCATGTACTCTAGAAAAAGTACATGGGTTGACAAAAGACCAGTTGGTAATGCACCCCTGGTACCCAAACCCCTGGTACCTTTAGGCACTTAGAAAAAATTTCGCCCAAATTTGGAGGTCGCTCCAGGGGAAGAGGCCGAATTTTCGCCTATTACGGCCGACCGCGGGAACCAGCCGAGGCGGACGCTTTTCGGCGCAAGAGCCGTTGGCACTTAGAAAATATTCGCTAAACTTCAAAGGACCTCCAGGGGAAGAGGCCGAATTGTCACTTTTTCTGGCCGACATCGGGAACCAGCCGAGTCGGACGATTTACGGCGGAGCAGCCGTTGGCACTTAGAAAATATTCGCCAAACTCGGCCGGACTTCCAGGGGAAGAGGCCGAATTGTCACTTGTTCTGCCCGACATCGGGAACCAGCCGAGTCGGACACTTTAAGGCTGAGCAGCCGTTGGCACTTAGGAAATATTCGCCGAACTCGGCCGGACTTCCAGGGGAAGAGGCCGGATTTTCACTTGTTCTGGCCGACATCGGGAACCAGCCGAGTCGGACTCTTTACGGCGGAACAGCCGTTGGCACTTAGGAAATATTCGCCGAACTCGGCCGGACTTCCAGGGGAAGAGGCCGAATATTCACTTGTTCTGGCCGACATCGGGAACCAGCCGAGTCGGACGCTTTACGGCGGAGCAGCCGTTGGCACTTAGAAAATATTCGTTAAACTTCAACTGACCTCCAGGGGAAGAGGCCGAATTTTCACTTGTTCTGGCCGACATCGGGAACCAGCCGAGTCGGACGCTTTACGGCGGAACAGCCGTTGGCACTTAGAAAATATTCGTTAATCTTGAACGGACCTCCAGGGGAAGAGGCCGAATTTTCACTTGTTCTGGCCGACATCGGGAACCAGCCGAGTCGGACGCTTTACGGCGGAGCAGCCGTTGGCACTTAGAAAATATTCGTTAAACTTCAACTGACCTCCAGGGGAAGAGGCCGAATTTTCACTTGTTCTGGCCGACATCGGGAACCAGCCGAGTCGTACCCTTTACGGCGGAACAGCCGTTGGCACTTAGGAAATATTTGCCTTAACTTGGCCGCACTTCCAGGGGAAGAGGCCGAATTTTCACTTGTTCTGGCCGACATCGGGAACCAGCCGAGTGGGACCCTTTACGGCGGAGCAGCCGTTGGCACTTAGGAAATATTCGCCAAAATGTTCCGGACCTCCAGGGGAAGAGGCCGAATTTTCGCTCGTTCGGGCCGACCGGGAGAACCAGCCGGGTCGGACACGTTACGGCGCAACAGCCGTTAGCACTTAGAAAATATTTGCCAAAATGTTCCGGACTTCCAGGGGAAGAGGCCGGATTTTCACTTGTTCTGGCCGACATCGGGAACCAGCCGAGTCGGACCCTTTAAGGCTGAGCAGCCGTTGGCACTTAGGAAATATTCGCCTTAACTCGGCCGGACTTCCAGGGGAAGAGGCCGGATTTTCACTTGTTCTGGCCGACATCGGGAACCAGCCGAGTCGGACACTTTAAGGCTGAGCAGCCGTTGGCACTTAGGAAATATTTGCCTTAACTCGGCCGGACTTCCAGGGGAAGAGGCCGGATTTTCACTTGTTCTGGCCGACATCGGGAACCAGCCGAGTCGGACTCTTTACGGCGGAACAGCCGTTGGCACTTAGGAAATATTCGCCGAACTCGGCCGGACTTCCAGGGGAAGAGGCCGAATTTTCACTTGTTCTGGCCGACATCGGGAACCAGCCGAGTCGGACTCTTTACGGCGGAGCAGCCGTTGGCACTTAGGAAATATTTGCCAAAATGTTCCGGACCTCCAGGGGAAGAGGCCGAATATTCACTTGTTCTGGCCGACATCGGGAACCAGCCGAGTCGGACACTTTACGGCGGAGCAGCCGTTGGCACTTAGGAAATATTCGTTAAACTTCAACTGACCTCCAGGGGAAGAGGCCGAATTTCCACTTGTTCTGGCCGACATCGGGAACCAGCCGAGTCGGACGCTTTACGGCGGAGCAGCCGTTGGCACTTAGAAAATATTCGCCGAACTTGGCCGGACTTCCAGGGGAAGAGGCCGGATTTTCACTTGTTCTGGCCGACATCGGGAACCAGCCGAGTCGGACACTTTACGGCGGAGCAGCCGTTGGCACTTAGAAAATATTCGTTAATCTTGAACGGACCTCCAGGGGAAGAGGCCGAATATTCACTTGTTCTGGCCGACATCGGGAACCAGCCGAGTCGGACACTTTAAGGCTGAGCAGCCGTTGGCACTTAGGAAATATTCGCCTTAACTCGGCCGGACTTCCAGGGGAAGAGGCCGGATTTTCACTAGTTCTGGCCGACATCGGGAACCAGCCGAGTCGGACTCTTTACGGCGGAACAGCCGTTGGCACTTAGGAAATATTTGCCTTAACTCGGCCGGACTTCCAGGGGAAGAGGCCGGATTTTCACTTGTTCTGGCCGACATCGGGAACCAGCCGAGTCGGACACTTTAAGGCTGAGCAGCCGTTGGCACTTAGGAAATATTTGCCTTAACTCGGCCGGACTTCCAGGGGAAGAGGCCGGATTTTCACTTGTTCTGGCCGACATCGGGAACCAGCCGAGTCGGACTCTTTACGGCGGAACAGCCGTTGGCACTTAGGAAATATTCGCCGAACTCGGCCGGACTTCCAGGGGAAGAGGCCGATTTTTCACTTGTTCTGGCCGACATCGGGAACCAGCCGAGTCGGACACTTTAAGGCTGAGCAGCCGTTGGCACTTAGGAAATATTCGCCTTAACTCGGCCGGACTTCCAGGGGAAGAGGCCGGATTTTCACTAGTTCTGGCCGACATCGGGAACCAGCCGAGTCGGACTCTTTACGGCGGAACAGCCGTTGGCACTTGGGAAATATTCGCCGAACTCGGCCGGACTTCCAGGGGAAGAGGCCGATTTTTCACTTGTTCTGGCCGACATCGGGAACCAGCCGAGTCGGACCCTTTACGGCGGAACAGCCGTTGGCACTTAGGAAATATTTGCCTTAACTCGGCCGGACTTCCAGGGGAAGAGGCCGAATTGTCACTTGTTCTGGCCGACATCGGGAACCAGCCGAGTCGGGCCCTTTAAGGCTGAGCAGCCGTTGGCACTTAGGAAATATTTGCCTTAACTCGGCCGGACTTCCAGGGGAAGAGGCCGGATTTTCACTTGTTCTGGCCGACATCGGGAACCAGCCGAGTCGGACTCTTTACGGCGGAACAGCCGTTGGCACTTAGGAAATATTCGCCGAACTCGGCCGGACTTCCAGGGGAAGAGGCCGATTTTTCACTTGTTCTGGCCGACATCGGGAACCAGCCGAGTCGGACCCTTTACGGCGGAACAGCCGTTGGCACTTAGGAAATATTTGCCTTAACTCGGCCGGACTTCCAGGGGAAGAGGCCGAATTTTCACTTGTTCTGGCCGACATCGGGAACCAGCCGAGTCGGGCCCTTTAAGGCTGAGCAGCCGTTGGCACTTAGGAAATATTTGCCTTAACTCGGCCGGACTTCCAGGGGAAGAGGCCGGATTTTCACTTGTTCTGGCCGACATCGGGAACCAGCCGAGTCGGACTCTTTACGGCGGAACAGCCGTTGGCACTTAGGAAATATTCGCCGAACTCGGCCGGACTTCCAGGGGAAGAGGCCGATTTTTCACTTGTTCTGGCCGACATCGGGAACCAGCCGAGTCGGACCCTTTACGGCGGAACAGCCGTTGGCACTTAGGAAATATTTGCCTTAACTCGGCCGGACTTCCAGGGGAAGAGGCCGAATTTTCACTTGTTCTGGCCGACATCGGGAACCAGCCGAGTCGGACCCTTTAAGGCTGAGCAGCCGTTGGCACTTAGGAAATATTTGCCTTAACTCGGCCGGACTTCCAGGGGAAGAGGCCGATTTTTCACTTGTTCTGGCCGACCGGGGGAACCAGCCGAGTCGGACACTTTACGGCGGAGCAGCCGTTGGCACTTAGGAAATATTCGCCAAAATGTTCCGGACCTCCAGGGGAAGAGGCCAAATTTTCACTTGTTCTGGCCGACTGGGTGAACCGGCCGAGGCGGACACTTTACGGCGGAGCAGCCGTTGGCACTTAGGAAATATTCGCCAAAATGTTCCGGACCTCCAGGGGAAGAGGCCGAATTTTCACTTGTTCTGGCCGACCGGGGGAACCAGCCGAGGCGGACACTTTACGGCGGAGCAGCCGTTGGCACTTAGAAAATATTCGCCAAAATGTTCCGGACCTCCAGGGAAAGAGGCCGAATTTTCGCTCGTTCGGGCCGACCGGGAGAACCGGCCGAGGCGGACACTTTACGGCGGTTGAGCCGTTGGCACTTAGAAATTATTCAGACTTCCATCAAACACACATCGGCCTTTTGCCGTCACTGCCCGGGATGGGCACCGTGGTAGCTCGGACAGTTCGTGTGACAGCTTCCGCTGGCACTCAGACAATTTTTGAAATGAAAATAAACAGTTCTGCACATACGTGCCGACTATATTTTGCGAAAGGGGGGTAAAGTGATGAGTACACTAAGTGGGGGGACCAAGTACATAAAGCCCACCCCTGGTACCTCAGAGAGGCCGAATTGACACATTTTGTGTCCGACCGCGGGAACCAGCCGAGGCGGACGCTTTTCGGCGCAAGAGCCGTTGGCACTTAGAAAATATTCGTTAATCTTGAACGGACCTCCAGGGGAAGAGGCCGAATTTTCACTTGTTCTGGCCGACATCGGGAACCAGCCGAGGCGGACGCTTTTCGGCGCAAGAGCCGTTGGCACTTAGAAAATATTCGTTAATCTTGAACGGACCTCCAGGGGAAGAGGCCGAATTTTCACTTGTTCTGGCCGACATCGGGAACCAGCCGAGTCGGACGCTTTACGGCGGAGCAGCCGTTGGCACTTAGAAAATATTCGCCAAACTCGACCGGACTTCCAGGGGAAGAGGCCGAATTGTCACTTGTTCTGCCCGACATCGGGAACCAGCCGAGTCGGACACTTTAAGGCGGAGCAGCCGTTGGCACTTAGAAAATATTCCCCAAACTTGAACGGACCTCCAGGGGAAGAGGCCGAATTTTCACCTGTTCTGGCCGACATCGGGAACCAGCCGAGTCGGACGCTTTAAGGCGGAGCAGCCGTTGGCACTTAGAAAATATTCGTTAAACTTGAAAGGACCTCCAGGGGAAGAGGCCGAATTGTCACTTGTTCTGGCCGACATCGGGAACCAGCCGAGTCGGACGCTTTAAGGCGGAGCAGCCGTTGGCACTTAGAAAATATTCGTTAAACTTGAAAGGACCTCCAGGGGAAGAGGCCGAATTGTCACTTGTTCTGGCCGACATCGGGAACCAGCCGAGTCGGACGCTTTAAGGCGGAGCAGCCGTTGGCACTTAGGAAATATTTGCCTTAACTCGGCCGGACTTCCAGGGGAAGAGGCCGAATTTTCACTTGTTCTGGCCGACATCGGGAACCAGCCGAGTCGGACGCTTTACGGCGGAGCAGCCGTTGGCACTTAGAAAATATTCGTTAAACTTCAACTGACCTCCAGGGGAAGAGGCCGAATTTCCACTTGTTCTGGCCGACATCGGGAACCAGCCGAGTCGGACGCTTTACGGCGGAGCAGCCGTTGGCACTTAGAAAATATTCGCCGAACTCGGCCGGACTTCCAGGGGAAGAGGCCGGATTTTCACTTGTTCTGGCCGACATCGGGAACCAGCCGAGTCGGACTCTTTACGGCGGAGCAGCCGTTGGCACTTAGGAAATATTTGCCAAAATGTTCCGGACCTCCAGGGGAAGAGGCCGAATATTCACTTGTTCTGGCCGACATCGGGAACCAGCCGAGTCGGACACTTTACGGCGGAGCAGCCGTTGGCACTTAGGAAATATTCGTTAAACTTCAACTGACCTCCAGGGGAAGAGGCCGAATTTCCACTTGTTCTGGCCGACATCGGGAACCAGCCGAGTCGGACGCTTTACGGCGGAGCAGCCGTTGGCACTTAGAAAATATTCGCCGAACTTGGCCGGACTTCCAGGGGAAGAGGCCGGATTTTCACTTGTTCTGGCCGACATCGGGAACCAGCCGAGTCGGACACTTTACGGCGGAGCAGCCGTTGGCACTTAGAAAATATTCGTTAATCTTGAACGGACCTCCAGGGGAAGAGGCCGAATATTCACTTGTTCTGGCCGACATCGGGAACCAGCCGAGTCGGACTCTTTACGGCGGAACAGCCGTTGGCACTTAGGAAATATTCGCCGAACTCGGCCGGACTTCCAGGGGAAGAGGCCGAATTTTCACTTGTTCTGGCCGACATCGGGAACCAGCCGAGTCGGACTCTTTACGGCGGAGCAGCCGTTGGCACTTAGGAAATATTTGCCAAAATGTTCCGGACCTCCAGGGGAAGAGGCCGAATATTCACTTGTTCTGGCCGACATCGGGAACCAGCCGAGTCGGACACTTTACGGCGGAGCAGCCGTTGGCACTTAGGAAATATTCGTTAAACTTCAACTGACCTCCAGGGGAAGAGGCCGAATTTTCACTTGTTCTGGCCGACATCGGGAACCAGCCGAGTCGGTCTCTTTACGGCGGAGCAGCCGTTGGCACTTAGGAAATATTCGCCGAACTTGGCCGGACCTCCAGGGGAAGAGGCCGAATTTTCACTTGTTCTGGCCGACCGGGGGAACCAGCCGAGGCGGACACTTTACGGCGGAGCAGCCGTTGGCACTTAGAAAATATTCGCCAAAATGTTCCGGACCTCCAGGGAAAGAGGCCGAATTTTCGCTCGTTCGGGCCGACCGGGAGAACCGGCCGAGGCGGACACTTTACGGCGGTTGAGCCGTTGGCACTTAGAAATTATTCAGACTTCCATCAAACACACATCGGCCTTTTGCCGTCACTGCCCGGGATGGGCACCGTGGTAGCTCGGACAGTTCGTGTGACAGCTTCCGCTGGCACTTAGACAATTTTTAAAATGAAAATAAACAGTTCTGCACATACGTGCCGACTATATTTTGCGAAAGGGGGGTAAAGTGATGAGTACACTAAGTGGGGGGACCAAGTACATAAAGCCCACCCCTGGTACCTCAGAGAGGCCGAATTGACACATTTTGTGTCCGACCGCGGGAACCAGCCGAGGCGGACGCTTTTCGGCGCAAGAGCCGTTGGCACTTAGAAAATATTCGTTAATCTTGAACGGACCTCCAGGGGAAGAGGCCGAATT
The DNA here is from genome assembly GCF_024217435.2 of Syngnathus scovelli. Classification (NCBI taxonomy): domain Eukaryota; kingdom Metazoa; phylum Chordata; class Actinopteri; order Syngnathiformes; family Syngnathidae; genus Syngnathus; species Syngnathus scovelli. The sequence continues at coordinate 8,705 of NW_026061525.1, forward strand.
TTCACTTGTTCTGGCCGACATCGGGAACCAGCCGAGGCGGACGCTTTTCGGCGCAAGAGCCGTTGGCACTTAGAAAATATTCGTTAATCTTGAACGGACCTCCAGGGGAAGAGGCCGAATTTTCACTTGTTCTGGCCGACATCGGGAACCAGCCGAGTCGGACGCTTTACGGCGGAGCAGCCGTTGGCACTTAGAAAATATTCGTTAATCTTGAACGGACCTCCAGGGGAAGAGGCCGAATTTTCACTTGTTCTGGCCGACATCGGGAACCAGCCGAGTCGGACGCTTTACGGCGGAGCAGCCGTTGGCACTTTGAAAATATTCGTTAAACTTCAACTGACCTCCAGGGGAAGAGGCCGAGTTTCCACTTGTTCTGGCCGACATCGGGAACCAGCCGAGTCGGACACCTTACGGCGGAAGAGCCGATGGCACTTAGAAAATATTCGTTAAACTTGAACGGACCTCCAGGGGAAGAGGCCGAATTTTCGCTTGTTCAGGCCGACCGGAGGAACCGGCCGAGTCGGACACCTTACGGCGGAAGAGCCGATGGCACTTAGAAAATATTCGTTAAACTTGACAGGACCTCCAGGGGAAGAGGCCGAATTTTCGCTCGTTCAGGCCGACCGGAGGAACCGGCCGAGTCGGACACCTTACGGCGGAAGAGCCGATGGCACTTAGAAAATATTCGTTAAACTTGACAGGACCTCCAGGGGAAGAGGCCGAATTTTCGCTCGTTCAGGCCGACCGGAGGAACCGGCCGAGTCGGACACATTACGGCGGAAGAGCCGATGGCACTTAGAAAATATTCGTTAAACTTGACAGGACCTCCAGGGGAAGAGGCCGAATTTTCGCTCGTTCAGGCCGACCGGAGGAACCGGCCGGGTCGGACACCTTACGGCGGAAGAGCCGATGGCACTTAGAAAATATTCGCCAAAATGTTCCGGACCTCCAGGGGAAGAGGCCGAATTTTCACTTGTTCAGGCCGACCGGAGGAACCGGCCGGGTCGGACACGTTACGGCGGAACAGCCGTTGGCACTTAGAAAATATTCGTCAAAGTCGTCCGGACCTCCAGGGGAAGAGGCCGAATTTTCGCTCGTTCGGGCCGACCGGAGGAACCGGCCGGGTCGGACACGTTACGGCGCAACAGCCGTTCGCACTTAGAAAATATTCGCCAAAGTCGTCCGGACCTCCAGGGGAAGAGGCCGAATTTTCGCTCGTTCGGGCCGACCGGAGGAACCAGCCGGGTCGGACACTTTACGGCGCAACAGCCGTTGGCACTTTGAAAATATTCGCCAAAATGTTCCGGACCTCCAGGGGAAGAGGCCGAATTTTCGCTCGTTCGGGCCGACCGGAGGAACCGGCCGGGTCGGACACGTTACGGCGCAACAGCCGTTGGCACTTTGAAAATATTCGCCAAAATGTTCCGGACCTCCAGGGGAAGAGGCCGAATTTTCGCTCGTTCGGGCCGACCGGAGGAACCGGCCGGGTCGGACACGTTACGGCGCAACAGCCGTTGGCACTTTGAAAATATTCGCCAAAATGTTCCGGACCTCCAGGGGAAGAGGCCGAATTTTCGCTCGTTCGGGCCGACCGGAGGAACCGGCCGGGTCGGACACGTTACGGCGCAACAGCCGTTGGCACTTTGAAAATATTCGCCAAAATGTTCCGGACCTCCAGGGGAAGAGGCCGAATTTTCGCTCGTTCGGGCCGACCGGAGGAACCGGCCGAGTCGGACACCTTACGGCGGAAGAGCCGATGGCACTTAGAAAATATTCGTTAAACTTGACAGGACCTCCAGGGGAAGAGGCCGAATTTTCGCTCGTTCGGGCCGACCGGAGGAACCAGCCGGGTCGGACACGTTACGGCGCAACAGCCGTTCGCACTTAGAAAATATTCGTTAAACTTGACAGGACCTCCAGAGGAAGAGGCCGAATTTTTGCTCGTTCAGGCCGACCGGAGGAACCGGCCGAGTCGGACACCTTACGGCGGAAGAGCCGATGGCACTTTGAAAATATTCGCCAAAATGTTCCGGACCTCCAGGGGAAGAGGCCGAATTTTCGCTCGTTCGGGCCGACCGGAGGAACCGGCCGGGTCGGACACGTTACGGCGGAACAGCCGTTGGCACTTTGAAAATATTCGCCAAAATGTTCCGGACCTCCAGGGGAAGAGGCCGAATTTTCGCTCGTTCGGGGCGACCGGAGGAACCAGCCGGGTCGGACACTTTACGGCGCAACAGCCGTTGGCACTTAGAAAATATTCGCCAAAATGTTCCGGACCTCCAGGGGAAGAGGCCGAATTTTCGCTCGTTCGGGCCGACCGGAGGAACCAGCCGGGTCGGACACTTTACGGCGGAACAGCCGTTGGCACTTTGAAAATATTCGCCAAAATGTTCCGGACCTCCAGGGGAAGAGGCCGAATTTTCGCTCGTTCGGGCCGACCGGAGGAACCAGCCGGGTCGGACACGTTACGGCGCAACAGCCGTTGGCACTTTGAAAATATTCGCCAAAATGTTCCGGACCTCCAGGGGAAGAGGCCGAATTTTCGCTCGTTCGGGCCGACCGGAGGAACCAGCCGGGTCGGACACGTTACGGCGGAACAGCCGTTGGCACTTTGAAAATATTCGCCAAAATGTTCCGGACCTCCAGGGGAAGAGGCCGAATTTTCGCTTGTTCAAGCCGACCGGAGGAACCAGCCGGGTCGGACACGTTACGGCGCAACAGCCGTTGGCACTTTGAAAATATTCGCCAAAATGTTCCGGACCTCCAGGGGAAGAGGCCGAATTTTCGCTCGTTCTGGCCGACCGGGAGAACCAGCCGGGTCGGACACGTTACGGCGCAACAGCCGTTGGCACTTAGAAAATATTCGCCAAAGTCGTCCGGACCTCCAGGGGAAGAGGCCGAATTTTCGCTCGTTCGGGCCGACCGGAGGAACCAGCCGGGTCGGACACTTTACGGCGGAACAGCCGTTGGCACTTTGAAAATATTCGCCAAAATGTTCCGGACCTCCAGGGGAAGAGGCCGAATTTTCGCTCGTTCGGGCCGACCGGAGGAACCAGCCGAGGCGGACACTTTACGGCGGTTGAGCCGTTGGCACTTAGAAATTATTCAGACTTCCATCAAACACACATCGGCCTTTTGCCGTCACTGCCCGGGATGGGCACCGTGGTAGCTCGGACAGTTCGTGTGACAGCTTCCGCTGGCACTTAGAAAATTTTTAAAATGAAAATAAACAGTTCTGCACATACGTGCCGACTATATTTTGCGAAAGGGGGGTAAAGTGATGAGTACACTAAGTGGGGGGACCAAGTACATAAAGCCTACCCCTGGTACCTCAGAGAGGCCGAATTTTCGAATTCTGAGGCCGAGCTGGGGAACCAGACGAGGCGGACACTTTTCCGAGAGAGAGCCGATGGCACTTAGAAAATTTTCGGCTAAGTCGGCAGGACTTCCAGAGCGAGAGGCCGAATATTCGTCAACTGTGGCCGACCGGGGAACCAGCGAAGGCGGATAGGCGGTCACGGAGGTCCCGCCGGCTGGTCCGCGGGCCAATTTGGGTCCCGTAATTTAGCGGTCGCGGTCCGGAATCCACGCCGGCCGGGGAACCAGCGCAAGCGGATAGGCGGTCACGGAGGTCCCGCCGGCTGGTCCGCGGGCCAATTTGGGTCCCGTAATTTAGCGGTCGCGGTCCGGAATCCACGCCGGCCGGGGAACCAGCGCAGGCGGATAGGCGGTCACGGAGGTCCCGCCGGCTGGTCCGCGGGCCAATTTTGGTCCCGTAAGTGAGCGGCCGCGGCCCGGAATACACGCCGACCGGGGAACCAGCGAAGGCGGATAGGCGGTCACGGAGGTCCCGCCGGCTGGTCCGCGGGCCAATTGGGGTCCCGTAAATTAGCGGTCGCGGCCCGGAATTCGCGCCGGCCGGGGAACCAGCGCAGGCGCATAGGCGGTCACGGAGGTCCCGCCGGCTGGTCCGCGGGCCAATCGGGGTCCCGTAAGTTAGCGGTCGCGGCCCGGAATTCGCGCCGGCCGGGGAACCAGCGCAGGCGGATAGGCGGTCACGGAGGTCCCGCCGGCTGGTCCGCGGGCCAATCGGGGTCCCGTAAGTTAGCGGTCGCGGCCCGGAATTCGCGCCGGCCGGGGAACCAGCGCAGGCGGATAGGCGGTCACGGAGGTCCCGCCGGCTGGTCCGCGGGCCAATCGGGGTCCCGTAAGTTAGCGGTCGCGGCCCGGAATTCGCGCCGGCCGGGGAACCAGCGCGGGCGGATAGGCGGTCACGGAGGTCCCGCCGGCTGGTCCGCGGGGGGAACTGCGCCCTCTGGCGGACACGCCATTGTAAATGAATGGGGTTTGGCACTTAGTGCATTTTTCGCCGAAGCCGACGAGCGCTCCGGGCGAGGAGGCCGGATTCTCGCCATCCGTGGCCGGCCGGGGAACCGGCCAAGGCGGATAGGCGGTCACGGGGGTCCCGCCGGCTGGTCCGCGGGCCAATTGGGGTCCCGTAAGTTAGCGGTCGCGGCCCGGAATCCGCGCCGGCCAGCAGCCACCGGGAGGCGGGTAGGCTGTCACGGAGGTCCCGCCAGCTGGTCCGCGGGCCAATTAGGGTCCCGTAAGTGAGCGGTCGCGGCCCGGAATCCACGCCGGCCAGCAGCCACCGCCAGGCGGGTAGGCTGTCACGGAGGTCCCGCCAGCTGGTCCGCGGGCCATTTAGGGTCCCGTAAGTAAGCGGTCGCGGCCCGGAATGCACGCCGGCCAGGAGGCACCGGCAGGCGGATAGGCTGTCACGGAGGTCCCGCCAGCTGGTCCGCGGGCCATTTAGGGTCCCGTAAGTTAGCGGTCGCGGCCCGGAATGCACGCCGGCCAGCAGCCACCGGCAGGCGGATAGGCTGTCACGGAGGTCCCGCCAGCTGGTCCGCGGGCCATTTAGGGTCCCGTAAGTTAGCGGTCGCGGCCCGGAATCCACGCCGGCCAGGAGGCACCGGCAGGCGGATAGGCGGTCACGGAGGTCCCGCCGGCTGGTCGGCTGGCCAATTACCTCCAGCCGAGCGGATATGAACTTTATAAGCACCTTGGACGAAGCCTTATTCGACTTCCAGCACCTCGGCTTAGCATTTTCCACGGCCCGCTGATCTTACAGAAGACGTCCAGCCGGTTCTCCGGGTGCTTTCCTCATCACGTTTTAAGCCGGCCGAGGCTTCCAGCACCTCGGCCGGGCCTTTCCCACGGCCCGCTGAGCTTCCAGGGGACCTCCAGCCGGTTCTCCCGGTGCCTCGCGCCTCGCTTTGCGAGCCGGCCGAGGCTTCCGGCACCCCGGCTAAGCTTTCTCCACGGCCCGCTGAGCTTCCGAGGGACCTCCAGCCGGTTCTCCCGGTGCCTCGCGCCTCGCTTTGTGAGCCGGCCGAGGCTTCCAGCACCCCGGCTAAGCTTTCTCCACGGCCCGCTGAGCTTCCAGGGGACCTCCAGCCGGTTCTCCCGGTGCCTCGCGCCTCGCTTTGTGAGACGGCCGAGGCTTCCAGCACCTCGGCTGAGCGTTTCCCACGGCCCGCTGAGCTTCCAGGGGACCTCCAGCCGGTTCTCCGCGCGCTTTCCTCCTCACTTTTAAGCCGGCCGAGGCTTCCAGCACCTCGGCCGAGCGTTTCCCACGGCCCGCTGAGCTTCCAGGGGACCTCCAGCCGGTTCTCCCGGTGCCTCGCGCCTCGCTTTGCGAGCCGGCCGAGGCTTCCAGCACCTCGGCTGAGCGTTTTCGGCGGCCCGTTGCTCTCCCGGAGGTCGCAACGGGGAGTTACCTCCCTCTCGCGGACACGGCGAGTAAATACACCGCCTCTCGCACTTGGCGCACACTCACTCGCATTGCTACGCCTCCCGTGGCACTTTAAGCGGCCGAACGGCGGGAGTAACTGCGACTCTCCTAAGGTATGCTCACTTGACTATTTATTCATGTATTTATTTATTTTTGACGGTTCGCGGAGGCGATGACGCTCCGCGCGGGTAAACGGCGGGAGTAACTGTGACTCTCTTAAGGTAGGCTCACTTGACATTTATTTATTCATGTATTTATTTATTTTTGACGGTTCGCGGAGGCGATGACGCTCCGCGCGGGTAAACGGCGGGAGTAACTGTGACTCTCTTAAGGTAGGCTCACTTGACATTTATTTATTTATGTATTTATTTATTTTTGACGGTTCGCGGAGGCGATGACGCTCCGCGCGGGTAAACGGCGGGAGTAACTGTGACTCTCTTAAGGTAGGCTCACTTGACATTTATTTTGGCGGTTCGCGGAGGCGCCGGGAGGCCGTGCGCTGCGCGCGCAGAGCGGCCGAATAACGCTCCGCCGGCCCCGGGTGATTACCGAGAGGCTCCCCGGCCTCGCGGAGCTCCGACGCTCCTCCGCGGGACCTCCGGCGGCCGGCGCGCTCGCGCACCACCCCCCGGCACCGCCGGGAGGCCGTGCGCGCGCGCGCAGAGCGGCCGAATAACGCTCCGCCGGCCCCGGGTGATTACCGAGAGGCTCCCCGGCCTCGCGGAGCTCCGACGCTCCTCCGCGGGACCTCCGGCGGCCGGCGCGCTCGCGCACCACCCCCCGGCACCGCCGGGAGGCCGTGCGCGCGCGCGCAGAGCGGCCGAATAACGCTCCGCCGGCCCCGGGTGATTACCGAGAGGCTCCCCGGCCTCGCGGAGCTCCGACGCTCCTCCGCGGGACCTCCGGCGGCCGGCGCGCTCGCGCACCACCCCCCGGCACCGCCGGGAGGCCGTGCGCGCGCGCGCAGAGCGGCCGAATAACGCTCCGCCGGCCCCGGGTGATTACCGAGAGGCTCCCCGGCCTCGCGGAGCTCCGACGCTCCTCCGCGGGACCTCCGGCGGCCGGCGCGCTCGCGCACCACCCCCCGGCACCGCCGGGAGGCCGTGCGCGCGCGCGCAGAGCGGCCGAATAACGCTCCGCCGGCCCCGGGTGATTACCGAGAGGCTCCCCGGCCTCGCGGAGCTCCGACGCTCCTCCGCGGGACCTCCGGCGGCCGGCGCGCTCGCGCACCACCCCCCGGCACCGCCGGGAGGCCGTGCGCGCGCGCGCAGAGCGGCCGAATAACGCTCCGCCGGCCCCGGGTGATTACCGAGAGGCTCCCCGGCCTCGCGGAGCTCCGACGCTCCTCCGCGGGACCTCCGGCGGCCGGCGCGCTCGCGCACCACCCCCCGGCACCGCCGGGAGGCCGTGCGCGCGCGCGCAGAGCGGCCGAATAACGCTCCGCCGGCCCCGGGTGATTACCGAGAGGCTCCCCGGCCTCGCGGAGCTCCGACGCTCCTCCGCGGGACCTCCGGCGGCCGGCGCGCTCGCGCACCACCCCCCGGCACCGCCGGGAGGCCGTGCGCGCGCGCGCAGAGCGGCCGAATAACGCTCCGCCGGCCCCGGGTGATTACCGAGAGGCTCCCCGGCCTCGCGGAGCTCCGACGCTCCTCCGCGGGACCTCCGGCGGCCGGCGCGCTCGCGCACCACCCCCCGGCACCGCCGGGAGGCCGTGCGCGCGCGCGCAGAGCGGCCGAATAACGCTCCGCCGGCCCCGGGTGATTACCGAGAGGCTCCCCGGCCTCGCGGAGCTCCGACGCTCCTCCGCGGGACCTCCGGCGGCCGGCGCGCTCGCGCACCACCCCCCGGCACCGCCGGGAGGCCGTGCGCGCGCGCGCAGAGCGGCCGAATAACGCTCCGCCGGCCCCGGGTGATTACCGAGAGGCTCCCCGGCCTCGCGGAGCTCCGACGCTCCTCCGCGGGACCTCCGGCGGCCGGCGCGCTCGCGCACCACCCCCCGGCACCGCCGGGAGGCCGTGCGCGCGCGCGCAGAGCGGCCGAATAACGCTCCGCCGGCCCCGGGTGATTACCGAGAGGCTCCCCGGCCTCGCGGAGCTCCGACGCTCCTCCGCGGGACCTCCGGCGGCCGGCGCGCTCGCGCACCACCCCCCGGCACCGCCGGGAGGCCGTGCGCGCGCGCGCAGAGCGGCCGAATAACGCTCCGCCGGCCCCGGGTGATTACCGAGAGGCTCCCCGGCCTCGCGGAGCTCCGACGCTCCTCCGCGGGACCTCCGGCGGCCGGCGCGCTCGCGCACCACCCCCCGGCACCGCCGGGAGGCCGTGCGCGCGCGCGCAGAGCGGCCGAATAACGCTCCGCCGGCCCCGGGTGATTACCGAGAGGCTCCCCGGCCTCGCGGAGCTCCGACGCTCCTCCGCGGGACCTCCGGCGGCCGGCGCGCTCGCGCACCACCCCCCGGCACCGCCGGGAGGCCGTGCGCGCGCGCGCAGAGCGGCCGAATAACGCTCCGCCGGCCCCGGGTGATTACCGAGAGGCTCCCCGGCCTCGCGGAGCTCCGACGCTCCTCCGCGGGACCTCCGGCGGCCGGCGCGCTCGCGCACCACCCCCCGGCACCGCCGGGAGGCCGTGCGCGCGCGCGCAGAGCGGCCGAATAACGCTCCGCCGGCCCCGGGTGATTACCGAGAGGCTCCCCGGCCTCGCGGAGCTCCGACGCTCCTCCGCGGGACCTCCGGCGGCCGGCGCGCTCGCGCACCACCCCCCGGCACCGCCGGGAGGCCGTGCGCGCGCGCGCAGAGCGGCCGAATAACGCTCCGCCGGCCCCGGGTGATTACCGAGAGGCTCCCCGGCCTCGCGGAGCTCCGACGCTCCTCCGCGGGACCTCCGGCGGCCGGCGCGCTCGCGCACCACCCCCCGGCACCGCCGGGAGGCCGTGCGCGCGCGCGCAGAGCGGCCGAATAACGCTCCGCCGGCCCCGGGTGATTACCGAGAGGCTCCCCGGCCTCGCGGAGCTCCGACGCTCCTCCGCGGGACCTCCGGCGGCCGGCGCGCTCGCGCACCACCCCCCGGCACCGCCGGGAGGCCGTGCGCGCGCGCGCAGAGCGGCCGAATAACGCTCCGCCGGCCCCGGGTGATTACCGAGAGGCTCCCCGGCCTCGCGGAGCTCCGACGCTCCTCCGCGGGACCTCCGGCGGCCGGCGCGCTCGCGCACCACCCCCCGGCACCGCCGGGAGGCCGTGCTCGCGCGCCAAGTGGCCGAAAATAGCTCCAAGCCCAGCGGATCGGCTGCTTGGAAGCACCGCGCCGTCCGGCTCCACCTGGTACCTCGCACGGCTCTCATCTCCCCCCCGCACGGACTTCCGAGCGCTCGGGGAGACGCTCGGAAGCTGCCCGTGCCGTCGCGGCGGGGAATTGCCTCCCTCTGGCGGACGCGGCGAGTAAAAACACCACCTCTCGCACTTTGCGCACACTTACTTGCGTGGGTCCGCTTCCGATGACACTTTGAGCGGCCGAACGGCGGGAGTAACTACGACTCTCTTAAGGTAGGCTCACTTGACATTTATTCATGTATTTATTTATTTTTGACGGTTCGCGGAGGCGATGACGCTCCGCGCGGGTAAACGGCGGGAGTAGCTGTGACTCTCTTAAGGTAGCCTGACTCGACGTCTTTTTCAACGGTGGCTGGAGGACCCAGGCGGTTCTCGGGGGTGCGTCGCTCCTCACTTTTGACGCCCGAGGAGGCTCCCGGCACCTCGGCTACGCGTTTTCGGCGGCCCGCTGAGCTTCCAGAAGACCTCCAGCCGGTTCTCCCGGTGCTTTCCTCCTCACGTTTTAAGCCGGCCGAGGCTTCCGGCACCCCGGCTGAGCTTTTTCCCACGGCCCGCTGAGCTTCCAGGGGACCTCCGGCCGGTTCTCCGCGCGCTTTCCTCCTCACTTTTAAGCCGGCCGAGGCTCCAGGCACCTCGGCTAAGCGTTTTGAACGGCCCGCTGAGCTTCCAGGGGACCTCCAGCCGGTTCTCCGCGCGCCCCCCTCCCAACTTTTTAAGCCGGCCGAGGCTCCAGGCACCCCGGCCAAGCCTTTCCCACGGCCCGCTGAGCTTCCAGGGGACATCCAGCCGGTTCTCCGCGCGCCCCCCTCCTAACTCGACGCCCGAGGAGGCTCCAGGCACCCCGGCTGAGCCTTTTCGGCGGCCCGCTGATCTCCCGGAGGTCGCAACGGGGAATTGCCTCCCTCTCGCGGACACGGCGCGTAAATGCACCGCCTCTCGCACTTGGCGCACACTCACTCGCATCGCTACGCCTCCCGCGGCACTTTAAGCGACCGGGACCACCGCGAGCGCGGGCGATGACTAAGAGGCTCCCCGGCCGGCCTCGCGGAGCTCCGACGCTCCCCCGCGGGACTTCCGGCGGCCGGCCGGAGCCTCGGCACGGCTGCCGCACTCCCTAATAACACCCCGCGGGCCCCCGCGAGCCGAACGCTCGCTGCCGCGGGCGACCCGTGGTACCCCACGTGCCGAGGCGGACGCGTGACGGCGCGGGAGCCCTCGGCACTATATCACGGTCACGCATGTAGTCAAATCGTGTAAAATCACCGTTAGTTTATTCACAATATACGTAATAATTAAATACATATCAACACCGCGTATATTATTAATAAACATATGTATGTATTTATTTAATAATTAAATAAATATTAACATCGCGTATAATCATGCGGGCTCCGGGGGAAGGGGCCGATTTTTCGCCGTTCGTGGCCGACCGGGGAACCGGCGAAGGCGGACGCATCGCGGCGCGAGAGCCGTTGGCACTTTGGAAAAAAATAAAATAAAATTCGCCGACCGGGCTCCGGGGAAGAGGCCGATTTTTCGCCGTTCGTGGCCGACTTGGGAACCGGCGAAGGCGGACGCATCGCGGCGCGAGAGCCGTTGGCACTTTGAAAAAAAAAAAAAAAAAAAAAAAAAAATTCGCCCACCGGGCTCCGGGGGAAGAGGCCGGCTTTTCGCCGTTCGCGGCCGACCGGGGAACCGGCGAAGGCGGACGCGCTCTCCAACGAGCCCCGCCGGCCGGAGGAAGTGCGCCCTCTGGCGGACACGCCGTTGTAAATGAATGGGGTTTGGCACTTAGTGCATTTTTCGCCCAAGTCGAAGCGCGCTCCGGGCGAGGAGGCCGGATTCTCGCCACCCGTGGCCGGCCGGGGAACCGGCCAAGGCGGATAGGCTTTCACGGAGGTCCCGCCGGCTGGTCCGCGGGCCGATTAGGGTCCCGCGAAGTGAGCGGTGGCGGTCCGGAATCCAGGCCGGCCAGGAGGGCACCGCCAGGCGGATAGGCTTTCACGGAGGTCCCGCCGGCTGGTCCGCGGGCCGATTAGGGTCCCGCGAGTGAGCGGTGGCGGTCCGGAATCCAGGCCGGCCAGGAGGCACCGCCAGGCGGATAGGCTTTCACGGAGGTCCCGCCGGCTGGTCCGCGGGCCGATTAGGGTCCCGCGAGTGAGCGGTGGCGGTCCGGAATCCAGGCCGGCCAGGAGGCACCGCCAGGCGGATAGGCTTTCACGGAGGACCCGCCGGCTGGTCCGCGGGCCGATTAGGGTCCCGCGAGTGAGCGGTCGCGGTCCGGAATCCAGGCCGGCCAGGAGGCACCGCCAGGCGGATAGGCTTTCACGGAGGACCCGCCGGCTGGTCCGCGGGCCGATTAGGGTCCCGCGAGTGAGCGGTCGCGGTCCGGAATCCAGGCCGGCCAGGAGGCACCGCCAGGCGGATACACTCTCTAACGAGCCCCGCCGGCTGGTCCGCCGGGGGAAGTGCGCCCTCTGGCGGACACGCCGTTGTAAATGAATGGGGTTTGGCACTTAGTGCATTTTTCGACCAGCGGCAACGCAGGCTGACGGGCGGCCGCTTCCACGGGCCGGCACTACTCTACGGAGGCGCTAGCCGCCTCCGGTGGGGGCCGTGTGATCTCGCTGGATGCCCGAGGACCTTCCGCCAGGCCCGGCCCCAGCTTTTGCGCGCGCCCGGTCCTATTACCTGGTGGAAGCTGGAGGCCGGGGCTCGGCAGCTCGCTGCCCGGGGGACCTTCCGCGAGGCCCGGCCGCAGCTTTTACGCACGGCCGCTGCTATTCTCTGGCTCCGGCTTCGTCCCGGAGGGTGCTTGGGGAACGGCGGCGCACACCGCGAACGGCCGGTGGCGGTCGGCTGGTGGCGGTCGGGGGTGGCGCTTGGGGATGGCGCTTGGGGATGGTGGCGGTCGGCTGGTGGCGGTCGGCTGGTGGCGGTCGCCTTGTGGCGGTCGGGGGTGGCGCTTGGGGATGGTGGCTGTCGCCTTGTGGCGGTCGCCTTGTGGCGGTCGGGGGGTGGCGGTCGGGGATGGCGCTTGGGGATGGTGGCGGTCGGCTGGTGGCGGTCGGCTGGTGGCGGTCGGGGGTGGCGCTTGGGGATGGTGGCTGTCGCCTTGTGGCGGTCGGCTGGTGGCGGTCGGCTGGTGGCGGTCGGGGGTGGCGCTTGGGGATGGTGGCTGTCGCCTTGTGGCGGTCGGCTGGTGGCGGTCGCCTTGTGGCGGTCGGGGGGTGGCGGTCGGGGATGGCGCTTGGGGATGGTGGCTGTCACCTTGTGGCGGTCGGCTGGTGGCGGTCGGCTGGTGGCGGTCGCCTTGTGGCGGTCGGGGGGTGGCGGTCGGGGATGGCGCTTGGGGATGGTGGCGGTCGGCTGGTGGCGGTCGGCTGGTGGCGGTCGGCTGGTGGCGGTCGGGGGTGGCGCTTGGCGATGGTGGCTGTCGCCTTGTGGCGGTCGCCTTGTGGCGGTCGGGGGGTGGCGGTCGGGGATGGCGCTTGGGGATGGTGGCGGTCGGCTGGTGGCGGTCGGCTGGTGGCGGTCGGGGGTGGCGCTTGGGGATGGTGGCTGTCGCCTTGTGGCGGTCGGCTGGTGGCGGTCGCCTTGTGGCGGTCGGGGGGTGGCGGTCGGGGATGGCGCTTGGGGATGGTGGCTGTCGCCTTGTGGCGGTCGGCTGGTGGCGGTCGCCTTGTGGCGGTCGGGGGTGGCGCTTGGGGATGGTGGCTGTCGCCTTGTGGCGGTCGGCTGGTGGCGGTCGCCTTGTGGCGGTCGGGGGGGTGGCGGTCGGGGATGGCGCTTGGGGATGGTGGCTGTCGCCTTGTGGCGGTCGGCTGGTGGCGGTCGCCTTGTGGCGGTCGGGGGTGGCGCTTGGGGATGGTGGCTGTCGCCTTGTGGCGGTCGGCGGTGGTGGTTTGGGACCGGCGTCCGGCGCAAAGTGCGTGTTGCGCGGGCCGGAGAAAATTTAGGCCAGGGGCCCGCCGCTGGAGAATTTTTTAGGTACCAGGGGTGGATTTTTTTTGTCACCGCAGGAGGGGGACGTTGCCTCCGTCCGTGTCCGACGGAAAGTGCGTGTTGCGCGGGCCGGAGAAAGTTTAGGCCAGGGGCCCGCCGCTGGAGAAATTTTTAGGTACCAGGGGTGGATTTTTTTTGTCACCGCAGGAGGGGGACGTTGCCTCCGTCGGTGTCCGGCGGAAAGTGCGTGTTGCGCGGCCCGGAGAAAGTTTAGGCCAGGGGCCCGCCGCTGGAGAAATTTTTAGGTACCAGGGGTGGATTTTTTTTGTCACCGCAGGAGGGGGACGTTGCCTCCGTCGGTGTCCGGCGGAAAGTGCGTGTTGCGCGGCCCGGAGAAAGTTTAGGCCCGGGGCCCGCCGCTGGAGGAATTTTTAGGTACCAGGAGCGGATGTACTTACTTCCACAGCGCCCGCGCGCTCCCGGCCGGTGTCCGAGGATGCTGCCTCATCCCCGGACGCGCCTGTTACGCACGCCCGCTGTCATCCTCCGGAGACTGAGTTCCACTTAGTGGAGGCTAAGTTCCACTTGGGGGAGGCTGCCTACTCCCGGCTGACGCCCGAGGATGCTGCCTCATCCCCGGACGCGCCTCTTACGCACGCCCGGTGTCATCCTCCGATCACTAAGTTCCACTTGGAGGCTCACAAGACGGGAGCGGACGCACACCCACGCC
>NW_026061526.1:0-15000 GCF_024217435.2 Syngnathus scovelli
AGCGGGCCGTGGAAAATGCTAAGCCGAGGTGCTGGAAGTCGAATAAGGCTTCGTCCAAGGTGCTTATAAAGTTCATATCCGCTCGGCTGGAGGTAATTGGCCAGCCGACCAGCCGGCGGGACCTCCGTGACCGCCTATCCGCCTGCCGGTGCCTCCTGGCCGGCGTGGATTCCGGGCCGCGACCGCTAACTTACGGGACCCTAAATGGCCCGCGGACCAGCTGGCGGGACCTCCGTGACAGCCTATCCGCCTGCCGGTGGCTGCTGGCCGGCGTGCATTCCGGGCCGCGACCGCTAACTTACGGGACCCTAAATGGCCCGCGGACCAGCTGGCGGGACCTCCGTGACAGCCTATCCGCCTGCCGGTGCCTCCTGGCCGGCGTGCATTCCGGGCCGCGACCGCTTACTTACGGGACCCTAAATGGCCCGCGGACCAGCTGGCGGGACCTCCGTGACAGCCTACCCGCCTGGCGGTGGCTGCTGGCCGGCGTGGATTCCGGGCCGCGACCGCTCACTTACGGGACCCTAATTGGCCCGCGGACCAGCTGGCGGGACCTCCGTGACAGCCTACCCGCCTCCCGGTGGCTGCTGGCCGGCGCGGATTCCGGGCCGCGACCGCTAACTTACGGGACCCCAATTGGCCCGCGGACCAGCCGGCGGGACCCCCGTGACCGCCTATCCGCCTTGGCCGGTTCCCCGGCCGGCCACGGATGGCGAGAATCCGGCCTCCTCGCCCGGAGCGCTCGTCGGCTTCGGCGAAAAATGCACTAAGTGCCAAACCCCATTCATTTACAATGGCGTGTCCGCCAGAGGGCGCAGTTCCCCCCGCGGACCAGCCGGCGGGACCTCCGTGACCGCCTATCCGCCCGCGCTGGTTCCCCGGCCGGCGCGAATTCCGGGCCGCGACCGCTAACTTACGGGACCCCGATTGGCCCGCGGACCAGCCGGCGGGACCTCCGTGACCGCCTATCCGCCTGCGCTGGTTCCCCGGCCGGCGCGAATTCCGGGCCGCGACCGCTAACTTACGGGACCCCGATTGGCCCGCGGACCAGCCGGCGGGACCTCCGTGACCGCCTATCCGCCTGCGCTGGTTCCCCGGCCGGCGCGAATTCCGGGCCGCGACCGCTAACTTACGGGACCCCGATTGGCCCGCGGACCAGCCGGCGGGACCTCCGTGACCGCCTATGCGCCTGCGCTGGTTCCCCGGCCGGCGCGAATTCCGGGCCGCGACCGCTAATTTACGGGACCCCAATTGGCCCGCGGACCAGCCGGCGGGACCTCCGTGACCGCCTATCCGCCTTCGCTGGTTCCCCGGTCGGCGTGTATTCCGGGCCGCGGCCGCTCACTTACGGGACCAAAATTGGCCCGCGGACCAGCCGGCGGGACCTCCGTGACCGCCTATCCGCCTGCGCTGGTTCCCCGGCCGGCGTGGATTCCGGACCGCGACCGCTAAATTACGGGACCCAAATTGGCCCGCGGACCAGCCGGCGGGACCTCCGTGACCGCCTATCCGCTTGCGCTGGTTCCCCGGCCGGCGTGGATTCCGGACCGCGACCGCTAAATTACGGGACCCAAATTGGCCCGCGGACCAGCCGGCGGGACCTCCGTGACCGCCTATCCGCCTTCGCTGGTTCCCCGGTCGGCCACAGTTGACGAATATTCGGCCTCTCGCTCTGGAAGTCCTGCCGACTTAGCCGAAAATTTTCTAAGTGCCATCGGCTCTCTCTCGGAAAAGTGTCCGCCTCGTCTGGTTCCCCAGCTCGGCCTCAGAATTCGAAAATTCGGCCTCTCTGAGGTACCAGGGGTAGGCTTTATGTACTTGGTCCCCCCACTTAGTGTACTCATCACTTTACCCCCCTTTCGCAAAATATAGTCGGCACGTATGTGCAGAACTGTTTATTTTCATTTTAAAAATTTTCTAAGTGCCAGCGGAAGCTGTCACACGAACTGTCCGAGCTACCACGGTGCCCATCCCGGGCAGTGACGGCAAAAGGCCGATGTGTGTTTGATGGAAGTCTGAATAATTTCTAAGTGCCAACGGCTCAACCGCCGTAAAGTGTCCGCCTCGGCTGGTTCCTCCGGTCGGCCCGAACGAGCGAAAATTCGGCCTCTTCCCCTGGAGGTCCGGAACATTTTGGCGAATATTTTCAAAGTGCCAACGGCTGTTCCGCCGTAAAGTGTCCGACCCGGCTGGTTCCTCCGGTCGGCCCGAACGAGCGAAAATTCGGCCTCTTCCCCTGGAGGTCCGGACGACTTTGGCGAATATTTTCTAAGTGCCAACGGCTGTTGCGCCGTAACGTGTCCGACCCGGCTGGTTCTCCCGGTCGGCCAGAACGAGCGAAAATTCGGCCTCTTCCCCTGGAGGTCCGGAACATTTTGGCGAATATTTTCAAAGTGCCAACGGCTGTTGCGCCGTAACGTGTCCGACCCGGCTGGTTCCTCCGGTCGGCTTGAACAAGCGAAAATTCGGCCTCTTCCCCTGGAGGTCCGGAACATTTTGGCGAATATTTTCAAAGTGCCAACGGCTGTTCCGCCGTAACGTGTCCGACCCGGCTGGTTCCTCCGGTCGGCCCGAACGAGCGAAAATTCGGCCTCTTCCCCTGGAGGTCCGGAACATTTTGGCGAATATTTTCAAAGTGCCAACGGCTGTTGCGCCGTAACGTGTCCGACCCGGCTGGTTCCTCCGGTCGGCCCGAACGAGCGAAAATTCGGCCTCTTCCCCTGGAGGTCCGGAACATTTTGGCGAATATTTTCAAAGTGCCAACGGCTGTTCCGCCGTAAAGTGTCCGACCCGGCTGGTTCCTCCGGTCGGCCCGAACGAGCGAAAATTCGGCCTCTTCCCCTGGAGGTCCGGAACATTTTGGCGAATATTTTCTAAGTGCCAACGGCTGTTGCGCCGTAAAGTGTCCACCCGGCTGGTTCCTCCGGTCGCCCCGAACGAGCGAAAATTCGGCCTCTTCCCCTGGAGGTCCGGAACATTTTGGCGAATATTTTCAAAGTGCCAACGGCTGTTCCGCCGTAACGTGTCCGACCCGGCCGGTTCCTCCGGTCGGCCCGAACGAGCGAAAATTCGGCCTCTTCCCCTGGAGGTCCGGAACATTTTGGCGAATATTTTCAAAGTGCCATCGGCTCTTCCGCCGTAAGGTGTCCGACTCGGCCGGTTCCTCCGGTCGGCCTGAACGAGCAAAAATTCGGCCTCTTCCTCTGGAGGTCCTGTCAAGTTTAACGAATATTTTCTAAGTGCGAACGGCTGTTGCGCCGTAACGTGTCCGACCCGGCTGGTTCCTCCGGTCGGCCCGAACGAGCGAAAATTCGGCCTCTTCCCCTGGAGGTCCTGTCAAGTTTAACGAATATTTTCTAAGTGCCATCGGCTCTTCCGCCGTAAGGTGTCCGACTCGGCCGGTTCCTCCGGTCGGCCCGAACGAGCGAAAATTCGGCCTCTTCCCCTGGAGGTCCGGAACATTTTGGCGAATATTTTCAAAGTGCCAACGGCTGTTGCGCCGTAACGTGTCCGACCCGGCCGGTTCCTCCGGTCGGCTCCGAACGACGAAAATTCGGCCTCTTCCCCTGGAGGTCCGGAACATTTTGGCGAATATTTTCAAAGTGCCAACGGCTGTTGCGCCGTAACGTGTCCGACCCGGCCGGTTCCTCCGGTCGGCCCGAACGAGCGAAAATTCGGCCTCTTCCCCTGGAGGTCCGGAACATTTTGGCGAATATTTTCAAAGTGCCAACGGCTGTTGCGCCGTAACGTGTCCGACCCGGCCGGTTCCTCCGGTCGGCCCGAACGAGCGAAAATTCGGCCTCTTCCCCTGGAGGTCCGGAACATTTTGGCGAATATTTTCAAAGTGCCAACGGCTGTTGCGCCGTAAAGTGTCCGACCCGGCTGGTTCCTCCGGTCGGCCCGAACGAGCGAAAATTCGGCCTCTTCCCCTGGAGGTCCGGACGACTTTGGCGAATATTTTCTAAGTGCGAACGGCTGTTGCGCCGTAACGTGTCCGACCCGGCCGGTTCCTCCGGTCGGCCCGAACGAGCGAAAATTCGGCCTCTTCCCCTGGAGGTCCGGACGACTTTGACGAATATTTTCTAAGTGCCAACGGCTGTTCCGCCGTAACGTGTCCGACCCGGCCGGTTCCTCCGGTCGGCCTGAACAAGTGAAAATTCGGCCTCTTCCCCTGGAGGTCCGGAACATTTTGGCGAATATTTTCTAAGTGCCATCGGCTCTTCCGCCGTAAGGTGTCCGACCCGGCCGGTTCCTCCGGTCGGCCTGAACGAGCGAAAATTCGGCCTCTTCCCCTGGAGGTCCTGTCAAGTTTAACGAATATTTTCTAAGTGCCATCGGCTCTTCCGCCGTAATGTGTCCGACTCGGCCGGTTCCTCCGGTCGGCCTGAACGAGCGAAAATTCGGCCTCTTCCCCTGGAGGTCCTGTCAAGTTTAACGAATATTTTCTAAGTGCCATCGGCTCTTCCGCCGTAAGGTGTCCGACTCGGCCGGTTCCTCCGGTCGGCCTGAACGAGCGAAAATTCGGCCTCTTCCCCTGGAGGTCCTGTCAAGTTTAACGAATATTTTCTAAGTGCCATCGGCTCTTCCGCCGTAAGGTGTCCGACTCGGCCGGTTCCTCCGGTCGGCCTGAACAAGCGAAAATTCGGCCTCTTCCCCTGGAGGTCCGTTCAAGTTTAACGAATATTTTCTAAGTGCCATCGGCTCTTCCGCCGTAAGGTGTCCGACTCGGCTGGTTCCCGATGTCGGCCAGAACAAGTGGAAACTCGGCCTCTTCCCCTGGAGGTCAGTTGAAGTTTAACGAATATTTTCAAAGTGCCAACGGCTGCTCCGCCGTAAAGCGTCCGACTCGGCTGGTTCCCGATGTCGGCCAGAACAAGTGAAAATTCGGCCTCTTCCCCTGGAGGTCCGTTCAAGATTAACGAATATTTTCTAAGTGCCAACGGCTGCTCCGCCGTAAAGCGTCCGACTCGGCTGGTTCCCGATGTCGGCCAGAACAAGTGAAAATTCGGCCTCTTCCCCTGGAGGTCCGTTCAAGATTAACGAATATTTTCTAAGTGCCAACGGCTCTTGCGCCGAAAAGCGTCCGCCTCGGCTGGTTCCCGATGTCGGCCAGAACAAGTGAAAATTCGGCCTCTTCCCCTGGAGGTCCGTTCAAGATTAACGAATATTTTCTAAGTGCCAACGGCTCTTGCGCCGAAAAGCGTCCGCCTCGGCTGGTTCCCGCGGTCGGACACAAAATGTGTCAATTCGGCCTCTCTGAGGTACCAGGGGTGGGCTTTATGTACTTGGTCCCCCCACTTAGTGTACTCATCACTTTACCCCCCTTTCGCAAAATATAGTCGGCACGTATGTGCAGAACTGTTTATTTTCATTTTAAAAATTGTCTAAGTGCCAGCGGAAGCTGTCACACGAACTGTCCGAGCTACCACGGTGCCCATCCCGGGCAGTGACGGCAAAAGGCCGATGTGTGTTTGATGGAAGTCTGAATAATTTCTAAGTGCCAACGGCTCAACCGCCGTAAAGTGTCCGCCTCGGCCGGTTCTCCCGGTCGGACCCGAACGAGCGAAAATTCGGCCTCTTTCCCTGGAGGTCCGGAACATTTTGGCGAATATTTTCTAAGTGCCAACGGCTGCTCCGCCGTAAAGTGTCCGCCTCGGCTGGTTCCCCCGGTCGGCCAGAACAAGTGAAAATTCGGCCTCTTCCCCTGGAGGTCCGGCCAAGTTCGGCGAATATTTCCTAAGTGCCAACGGCTGCTCCGCCGTAAAGAGACCGACTCGGCTGGTTCCCGATGTCGGCCAGAACAAGTGAAAATTCGGCCTCTTCCCCTGGAGGTCAGTTGAAGTTTAACGAATATTTCCTAAGTGCCAACGGCTGCTCCGCCGTAAAGTGTCCGACTCGGCTGGTTCCCGATGTCGGCCAGAACAAGTGAATATTCGGCCTCTTCCCCTGGAGGTCCGGAACATTTTGGCAAATATTTCCTAAGTGCCAACGGCTGCTCCGCCGTAAAGAGTCCGACTCGGCTGGTTCCCGATGTCGGCCAGAACAAGTGAAAATTCGGCCTCTTCCCCTGGAAGTCCGGCCGAGTTCGGCGAATATTTCCTAAGTGCCAACGGCTGTTCCGCCGTAAAGAGTCCGACTCGGCTGGTTCCCGATGTCGGCCAGAACAAGTGAATATTCGGCCTCTTCCCCTGGAGGTCCGTTCAAGATTAACGAATATTTTCTAAGTGCCAACGGCTGCTCCGCCGTAAAGTGTCCGACTCGGCTGGTTCCCGATGTCGGCCAGAACAAGTGAAAATCCGGCCTCTTCCCCTGGAAGTCCGGCCAAGTTCGGCGAATATTTTCTAAGTGCCAACGGCTGCTCCGCCGTAAAGCGTCCGACTCGGCTGGTTCCCGATGTCGGCCAGAACAAGTGGAAATTCGGCCTCTTCCCCTGGAGGTCAGTTGAAGTTTAACGAATATTTCCTAAGTGCCAACGGCTGCTCCGCCGTAAAGTGTCCGACTCGGCTGGTTCCCGATGTCGGCCAGAACAAGTGAATATTCGGCCTCTTCCCCTGGAGGTCCGGAACATTTTGGCAAATATTTCCTAAGTGCCAACGGCTGCTCCGCCGTAAAGAGTCCGACTCGGCTGGTTCCCGATGTCGGCCAGAACAAGTGAAAATCCGGCCTCTTCCCCTGGAAGTCCGGCCGAGTTCGGCGAATATTTTCTAAGTGCCAACGGCTGCTCCGCCGTAAAGCGTCCGACTCGGCTGGTTCCCGATGTCGGCCAGAACAAGTGGAAATTCGGCCTCTTCCCCTGGAGGTCAGTTGAAGTTTAACGAATATTTTCTAAGTGCCAACGGCTGCTCCGCCGTAAAGCGTCCGACTCGGCTGGTTCCCGATGTCGGCCAGAACAAGTGAAAATTCGGCCTCTTCCCCTGGAAGTCCGGCCGAGTTAAGGCAAATATTTCCTAAGTGCCAACGGCTGCTCCGCCTTAAAGCGTCCGACTCGGCTGGTTCCCGATGTCGGCCAGAACAAGTGACAATTCGGCCTCTTCCCCTGGAGGTCCTTTCAAGTTTAACGAATATTTTCTAAGTGCCAACGGCTGCTCCGCCTTAAAGCGTCCGACTCGGCTGGTTCCCGATGTCGGCCAGAACAAGTGACAATTCGGCCTCTTCCCCTGGAGGTCCTTTCAAGTTTAACGAATATTTTCTAAGTGCCAACGGCTGCTCCGCCTTAAAGCGTCCGACTCGGCTGGTTCCCGATGTCGGCCAGAACAGGTGAAAATTCGGCCTCTTCCCCTGGAGGTCCGTTCAAGTTTGGGGAATATTTTCTAAGTGCCAACGGCTGCTCCGCCTTAAAGTGTCCGACTCGGCTGGTTCCCGATGTCGGGCAGAACAAGTGACAATTCGGCCTCTTCCCCTGGAAGTCCGGTCGAGTTTGGCGAATATTTTCTAAGTGCCAACGGCTGCTCCGCCGTAAAGCGTCCGACTCGGCTGGTTCCCGATGTCGGCCAGAACAAGTGAAAATTCGGCCTCTTCCCCTGGAGGTCCGTTCAAGATTAACGAATATTTTCTAAGTGCCAACGGCTCTTGCGCCGAAAAGCGTCCGCCTCGGCTGGTTCCCGATGTCGGCCAGAACAAGTGAAAATTCGGCCTCTTCCCCTGGAGGTCCGTTCAAGATTAACGAATATTTTCTAAGTGCCAACGGCTCTTGCGCCGAAAAGCGTCCGCCTCGGCTGGTTCCCGCGGTCGGACACAAAATGTGTCAATTCGGCCTCTCTGAGGTACCAGGGGTGGGCTTTATGTACTTGGTCCCCCCACTTAGTGTACTCATCACTTTACCCCCCTTTCGCAAAATATAGTCGGCACGTATGTGCAGAACTGTTTATTTTCATTTCAAAAATTGTCTGAGTGCCAGCGGAAGCTGTCACACGAACTGTCCGAGCTACCACGGTGCCCATCCCGGGCAGTGACGGCAAAAGGCCGATGTGTGTTTGATGGAAGTCTGAATAATTTCTAAGTGCCAACGGCTCAACCGCCGTAAAGTGTCCGCCTCGGCCGGTTCTCCCGGTCGGCCCGAACGAGCGAAAATTCGGCCTCTTTCCCTGGAGGTCCGGAACATTTTGGCGAATATTTTCTAAGTGCCAACGGCTGCTCCGCCGTAAAGTGTCCGCCTCGGCTGGTTCCCCCGGTCGGCCAGAACAAGTGAAAATTCGGCCTCTTCCCCTGGAGGTCCGGAACATTTTGGCGAATATTTCCTAAGTGCCAACGGCTGCTCCGCCGTAAAGTGTCCGCCTCGGCCGGTTCACCCAGTCGGCCAGAACAAGTGAAAATTTGGCCTCTTCCCCTGGAGGTCCGGAACATTTTGGCGAATATTTCCTAAGTGCCAACGGCTGCTCCGCCGTAAAGTGTCCGACTCGGCTGGTTCCCCCGGTCGGCCAGAACAAGTGAAAAATCGGCCTCTTCCCCTGGAAGTCCGGCCGAGTTAAGGCAAATATTTCCTAAGTGCCAACGGCTGCTCAGCCTTAAAGGGTCCGACTCGGCTGGTTCCCGATGTCGGCCAGAACAAGTGAAAATTCGGCCTCTTCCCCTGGAAGTCCGGCCGAGTTAAGGCAAATATTTCCTAAGTGCCAACGGCTGTTCCGCCGTAAAGGGTCCGACTCGGCTGGTTCCCGATGTCGGCCAGAACAAGTGAAAAATCGGCCTCTTCCCCTGGAAGTCCGGCCGAGTTCGGCGAATATTTCCTAAGTGCCAACGGCTGTTCCGCCGTAAAGAGTCCGACTCGGCTGGTTCCCGATGTCGGCCAGAACAAGTGAAAATCCGGCCTCTTCCCCTGGAAGTCCGGCCGAGTTAAGGCAAATATTTCCTAAGTGCCAACGGCTGCTCAGCCTTAAAGGGCCCGACTCGGCTGGTTCCCGATGTCGGCCAGAACAAGTGAAAATTCGGCCTCTTCCCCTGGAAGTCCGGCCGAGTTAAGGCAAATATTTCCTAAGTGCCAACGGCTGTTCCGCCGTAAAGGGTCCGACTCGGCTGGTTCCCGATGTCGGCCAGAACAAGTGAAAAATCGGCCTCTTCCCCTGGAAGTCCGGCCGAGTTCGGCGAATATTTCCTAAGTGCCAACGGCTGTTCCGCCGTAAAGAGTCCGACTCGGCTGGTTCCCGATGTCGGCCAGAACAAGTGAAAATCCGGCCTCTTCCCCTGGAAGTCCGGCCGAGTTAAGGCAAATATTTCCTAAGTGCCAACGGCTGCTCAGCCTTAAAGGGCCCGACTCGGCTGGTTCCCGATGTCGGCCAGAACAAGTGACAATTCGGCCTCTTCCCCTGGAAGTCCGGCCGAGTTAAGGCAAATATTTCCTAAGTGCCAACGGCTGTTCCGCCGTAAAGGGTCCGACTCGGCTGGTTCCCGATGTCGGCCAGAACAAGTGAAAAATCGGCCTCTTCCCCTGGAAGTCCGGCCGAGTTCGGCGAATATTTCCCAAGTGCCAACGGCTGTTCCGCCGTAAAGAGTCCGACTCGGCTGGTTCCCGATGTCGGCCAGAACTAGTGAAAATCCGGCCTCTTCCCCTGGAAGTCCGGCCGAGTTAAGGCGAATATTTCCTAAGTGCCAACGGCTGCTCAGCCTTAAAGTGTCCGACTCGGCTGGTTCCCGATGTCGGCCAGAACAAGTGAAAAATCGGCCTCTTCCCCTGGAAGTCCGGCCGAGTTCGGCGAATATTTCCTAAGTGCCAACGGCTGTTCCGCCGTAAAGAGTCCGACTCGGCTGGTTCCCGATGTCGGCCAGAACAAGTGAAAATCCGGCCTCTTCCCCTGGAAGTCCGGCCGAGTTAAGGCAAATATTTCCTAAGTGCCAACGGCTGCTCAGCCTTAAAGTGTCCGACTCGGCTGGTTCCCGATGTCGGCCAGAACAAGTGAAAATCCGGCCTCTTCCCCTGGAAGTCCGGCCGAGTTAAGGCAAATATTTCCTAAGTGCCAACGGCTGTTCCGCCGTAAAGAGTCCGACTCGGCTGGTTCCCGA
The DNA here is from genome assembly GCF_024217435.2 of Syngnathus scovelli. Lineage (NCBI taxonomy): Eukaryota > Metazoa > Chordata > Actinopteri > Syngnathiformes > Syngnathidae > Syngnathus > Syngnathus scovelli. The sequence continues at coordinate 9,994 of NW_026061526.1, forward strand.
TGTCGGCCAGAACTAGTGAAAATCCGGCCTCTTCCCCTGGAAGTCCGGCCGAGTTAAGGCGAATATTTCCTAAGTGCCAACGGCTGCTCAGCCTTAAAGTGTCCGACTCGGCTGGTTCCCGATGTCGGCCAGAACAAGTGAATATTCGGCCTCTTCCCCTGGAGGTCCGTTCAAGATTAACGAATATTTTCTAAGTGCCAACGGCTGCTCCGCCGTAAAGTGTCCGACTCGGCTGGTTCCCGATGTCGGCCAGAACAAGTGAAAATCCGGCCTCTTCCCCTGGAAGTCCGGCCAAGTTCGGCGAATATTTTCTAAGTGCCAACGGCTGCTCCGCCGTAAAGCGTCCGACTCGGCTGGTTCCCGATGTCGGCCAGAACAAGTGGAAATTCGGCCTCTTCCCCTGGAGGTCAGTTGAAGTTTAACGAATATTTCCTAAGTGCCAACGGCTGCTCCGCCGTAAAGTGTCCGACTCGGCTGGTTCCCGATGTCGGCCAGAACAAGTGAATATTCGGCCTCTTCCCCTGGAGGTCCGGAACATTTTGGCAAATATTTCCTAAGTGCCAACGGCTGCTCCGCCGTAAAGAGTCCGACTCGGCTGGTTCCCGATGTCGGCCAGAACAAGTGAAAATTCGGCCTCTTCCCCTGGAAGTCCGGCCGAGTTCGGCGAATATTTCCTAAGTGCCAACGGCTGTTCCGCCGTAAAGAGTCCGACTCGGCTGGTTCCCGATGTCGGCCAGAACAAGTGAAAATCCGGCCTCTTCCCCTGGAAGTCCGGCCGAGTTAAGGCAAATATTTCCTAAGTGCCAACGGCTGCTCAGCCTTAAAGTGTCCGACTCGGCTGGTTCCCGATGTCGGCCAGAACAAGTGAAAATCCGGCCTCTTCCCCTGGAAGTCCGGCCGAGTTAAGGCGAATATTTCCTAAGTGCCAACGGCTGCTCAGCCTTAAAGGGTCCGACTCGGCTGGTTCCCGATGTCGGCCAGAACAAGTGAAAATCCGGCCTCTTCCCCTGGAAGTCCGGAACATTTTGGCAAATATTTTCTAAGTGCTAACGGCTGTTGCGCCGTAACGTGTCCGACCCGGCTGGTTCTCCCGGTCGGACCCGAACGAGCGAAAATTCGGCCTCTTCCCCTGGAGGTCCGGAACATTTTGGCGAATATTTCCTAAGTGCCAACGGCTGCTCCGCCGTAAAGGGTCCCACTCGGCTGGTTCCCGATGTCGGCCAGAACAAGTGAAAATTCGGCCTCTTCCCCTGGAAGTGCGGCCAAGTTAAGGCAAATATTTCCTAAGTGCCAACGGCTGTTCCGCCGTAAAGGGTACGACTCGGCTGGTTCCCGATGTCGGCCAGAACAAGTGAAAATTCGGCCTCTTCCCCTGGAGGTCAGTTGAAGTTTAACGAATATTTTCTAAGTGCCAACGGCTGCTCCGCCGTAAAGCGTCCGACTCGGCTGGTTCCCGATGTCGGCCAGAACAAGTGAAAATTCGGCCTCTTCCCCTGGAGGTCCGTTCAAGATTAACGAATATTTTCTAAGTGCCAACGGCTGTTCCGCCGTAAAGCGTCCGACTCGGCTGGTTCCCGATGTCGGCCAGAACAAGTGAAAATTCGGCCTCTTCCCCTGGAGGTCAGTTGAAGTTTAACGAATATTTTCTAAGTGCCAACGGCTGCTCCGCCGTAAAGCGTCCGACTCGGCTGGTTCCCGATGTCGGCCAGAACAAGTGAATATTCGGCCTCTTCCCCTGGAAGTCCGGCCGAGTTCGGCGAATATTTCCTAAGTGCCAACGGCTGTTCCGCCGTAAAGAGTCCGACTCGGCTGGTTCCCGATGTCGGCCAGAACAAGTGAAAATCCGGCCTCTTCCCCTGGAAGTCCGGCCGAGTTCGGCGAATATTTCCTAAGTGCCAACGGCTGCTCAGCCTTAAAGTGTCCGACTCGGCTGGTTCCCGATGTCGGGCAGAACAAGTGACAATTCGGCCTCTTCCCCTGGAAGTCCGGCCGAGTTTGGCGAATATTTTCTAAGTGCCAACGGCTGCTCCGCCGTAAATCGTCCGACTCGGCTGGTTCCCGATGTCGGCCAGAAAAAGTGACAATTCGGCCTCTTCCCCTGGAGGTCCTTTGAAGTTTAGCGAATATTTTCTAAGTGCCAACGGCTCTTGCGCCGAAAAGCGTCCGCCTCGGCTGGTTCCCGCGGTCGGCCGTAATAGGCGAAAATTCGGCCTCTTCCCCTGGAGCGACCTCCAAATTTGGGCGAAATTTTTTCTAAGTGCCTAAAGGTACCAGGGGTTTGGGTACCAGGGGTGCATTACCAACTGGTCTTTTGTCAACCCATGTACTTTTTCTAGAGTACATGGGTTGGTCCCCCCACTTAGTGTACTCATCACTTTACCCCCCTTTCGCAAAATATAGTCAGAACGAGCATGGGGGACGCAATTGTTTTCCATGCAAATCAATTGGGCCTGGTCCGAGCGCTGGTAACGGCCGCCAGCAAGCGTCCCCTGCTCGGATAGCAGAACTGAAGAAGGCACGGCACTTCCAGAGAGAGAGAAAATTTTCTAAGTGCCACATTTCTCAAAAATTTTCAAAGTGCCACATCTCTCAAAAAATTTCTAAGTGCCACATCTCTCAAAAAATTTCTAAGTGCCACATCTCTCAAAAACTTTCAAAGTGCCACATCTCTCAAAAACTTTCAAAGTGCCACATCTCTGAAAAACTTTCTAAGTGCCACGTCTCTGAAAAATTTTCTAAGTGCCACAGCACGGCTGTGAAATATTCAAAGTCCTACAGGCATTGGCAGAATGCGCGGACGGCCGTCTGCTCCCGGCGGCCGCCGCGAAGCTACTACCCCCCTCCCGGGGACGGCTGTCTGCTCCGGCAGCCGTCCTTACCCCCCTCCCCCGTTTGCACCGCCTGAAGTTAGACCCGCCTTGGTAGGGCCCCCACCGGCCCCGGCTCGCCGGCGTTGGGTGGACGGTTCCTGCCCACTTGCGGGTCCCGGTCGCTTGGCAACCGACCGGGGAGGACCAGCCGCCTCCTTAAACACAGGCTGGAAGGGAAATCCGGTCAAGCTACGGAGGGACCGGCCGCCTCCTTAAACACAGGCCGGAAGGGAAATCCGATCAAGCTACGGAGGACCGGTCGCCTCCCTAAACACAGGCCGGGCAAAAAATCTGCGAATGGGCCCGTCAAGGGTAGTGGGTCATCCAAGGTGGGAGGTACCGGCCGCCTCCTTAAACACAGGCCGGGCAAAAATCTGCGAATGGCCCGTCAAGGGTTGTTGGTCATCCAAGGAGGGAGGTACCGGCCGCCTCCTTAACACAGGCCGGGGCAAAAATCTGCGAATGGCCCGTCAAGGGTTGTTGGTCATCCAAGGAGGGAGGTACCGGCCGCCTCCTTAAACACAGGCCGGGCAAAAATCTGCGAATGGCCCGTCAAGGGTTGTTGGTCATCCAAGGAGGGAGGTACCGGCCGCCTCCTTAAACACAGGCCGGGCAAAAATCTGCGAACGGCCCGTCAAGGGTTCTGTCTCATCCAAGAAAGGGGGTACCGGCCGCCTCAGAGGCCGGAGCGAAGGGGGCGAAAGGCTGTCGATGGGGAAGGATCGGGCCACGGCTAATCTAGCGATGCCCCGCGTCGGGCGGTCACTCCGACGAATGAGCGGGGCCGAATCCGGCGCGAGGCGGCCTTCAGGCACGTGGTTCGAGACGACCTCACCCGGCTCTAGCCCGGAGGATCGGAGGCAACGGCCGTCTCCTTAAGCTAAGGCCGGACGAAAATCTGCGGATGCGGTCCATCCAAGGCAGACGGAGGTACCGGCCGCCTCGGTAAATAAAGCCCGGGCAAAATCTGCGAACGGCCCGTCAAGGGTTCTGTCTCATCCAAGAAAGGGGTACCGGCCGCCTCAGAGGCCGGAGCGAAGGGGGCGAAAGGCTGTCGATGGGGAAGGATCGGGGCCACGGCCTAATCTAGCGATGCCGCGTCGGGCGGTCACTCCGACGAATGAGCGGGGCCGAATCCGGCGTAGGCGGCCTTCAGGCACGTGGTTCGAGACGACCTCACCCGGCTCTAGCCCGGAGGATCGGAGGCAACGGCCGTCTCCTTAAGCTAAGGCCGGACGAAAATCTGCGGATGCGGTCCATCCAAGGCAGACGGAGGTACCGGCCGCCTCGGTAAATAAAGCCCGGCAAAAATCTGCGAACGGCCCGTCAAGGGTTCTCATCTCATCCAAGAAAGGGGTACCGGCCGCCTCAGAGGCCGGAGCGAAGGGGGCGAAAGGCTGTCGATGGGGAAGGATCGGGGCCACGGCTAATCTAGCGATGCCCGCGTCGGGCGGTCACTCCGACGAATGAGCGGGGCCGAATCCGGCGTAGGCGGCCTTCAGGCACGTGGTTCGAGACGACCTCACCCGGCTCTAGCCCGGAGCGAATATCATCTCCAAGGTGTGGAGGCAACGGCCGTCTCCTTAAGCTAAGGCCGGACGAAAATCTGCGGATGCGGTCCATCCAAGGCAGACGGAGGTACCGGCCGCCCTCGGTAAACAGAGGCCGGGCGAAAATCTGCGAATGGTCCGTTAAGGATTCTCTCTCATCCAAGGAAGGGGTACCGCCGCCTCTATTAACAGGCCGGAGCACAGGGGGCGAAAGGCTGTCGATGGGAAGGATCGGGGCCACGGCTAATCTAGCGATGCCCGCGTCGGGCGGTCACTCCGACGAATGAGCGGGGCCGAATCCGGCGCGAGGCGGCCTTCAGGCACGTGGTTCGAGACGACCTCACCCGGCTCTAGCCGGAGCGAAAAAACAACACTCTTATAACCTGACCGACATGCGCCCATGACCCGCCTTGGTAGGGCCCCCCACCGGCCCCGGCTACCGCCGGCGTTGGGTGGACGGTTCCTCCCCACTTGCGGGTCGCACTCCAGCGCTACGGCCGCCGCGCGAGCGCGCGCCCCGCGCCGCCCGCGCAGGCCTAGCGCGAACCGTACGGCAGCGAAACCGAGACGCCCCGGCTCAACCTCAC
>NW_026061527.1:10000-26658 GCF_024217435.2 Syngnathus scovelli
GCGCCGGACGCCGGTCCCAAACCACCACCGCCGACCGCCACAAGGCGACAGCCACCATCCCCAAGCGCCATCCCCGACCGCCACAAGGCGACCGCCACAAGGCGACCGCCACAAGGCGACAGCCACCATCCCCAAGCGCCATCCCCGACCGCCACAAGGCGACCGCCACCAGCCGACCGCCACAAGGCGACAGCCACCATCCCCAAGCGCCATCCCCAAGCGCCACCCCCGACCGCCACCAGCCGACCGCCACCAGCCGACCGCCACCAGCCGACCGCCACCAGCCGACAGCCACCATCCCCAAGCGCCACCCCCGACCGCCGCCCCCCGACCGCCACAAGGCGACCGCCACCAGCCGACCGCCACAAGGCGACAGCCACCATCCCCAAGCGCCACCCCCGACCGCCACCCCCCGACCGCCACCAGCCGACCGCCACCAGCCGACCGCCACCAGCCGACCGCCACAAGGCGACAGCCACCATCCCCAAGCGCCATCCCCGACCGCCACCCCCCGACCGCCACAAGGCGACAGCCACCATCCCCAAGCGCCATCCCCGACCGCCACCCCCCGACCGCCACCAGCCGACCGCCACCAGCCGACCGCCACAAGGCGACAGCCACCATCCCCAAGCGCCATCCCCGACCGCCACAAGGCGACCGCCACAAGGCGACCGCCACCAGCCGACCGCCACAAGGCGACAGCCACCATCCCCAAGCGCCATCCCCGACCGCCACAAGGCGACCGCCACAAGGCGACCGCCACCAGCCGACCGCCACAAGGCGACAGCCACCATCCCCAAGCGCCATCCCCGACCGCCACCCCCCGACCGCCACCAGCCGACCGCCACCAGCCGACAGCCACCATCCCCAAGCGCCATCCCCAAGCGCCACCCCCGACCGCCACCAGCCGACCGCCACCAGCCGACCGCCACCAGCCGACCGCCACCAGCCGACAGCCACCATCCCCAAGCGCCATCCCCAAGCGCCACCCCCGACCGCCACCAGCCGACAGCCACCAGCCGACCGCCACCAGCCGACCGCCACCGGCCGTTCGCGGTGTGCGCCGCCGTTCCCCAAGCACCCTCCGGGACGAAGCCGGAGCCAGAGAATAGCAGCGGTGGTGCGTAAAAGCTGCGGCCGGGCCTCGCGGAAGGTCCCCGGGCGGCGAGCTGCGGAGCCCCGGCCTCCAGCTTCCACCAGGTAATAGGACCGGGCGCGCGTAAAAGCTGCGGCCGGGCCTCGCGGAAGGTCCTCGGGCATCCAGCGAGATCACACGGCCCCCACCGGAGGCGGCTAGCGCCTCCGTAGAGTAGTACCGGCCCGTGGAAGCGGCCGCCCGTCAGCCTGCGTTGCCGCTGGTCGAAAAATGCACTAAGTGCCAAACCCCATTCATTTACAACGGCGTGTCCGCCAGAGGGCGCACTTCCCCCGGCGGACCAGCCGGCGGGGCTCGTTAGAGAGTGTATCCGCCTGGCAGTGCCTCCTGGACGGCCTGTATTCCGGACCGCGACCGCTAACTTACGGGAGCCTAAACGGCCCGCGGACCAGCCGGCGGGTCCTCCGTGAAAGCCTATCCGCCTGGCGGTGCCTCCTGGCCGGCCTGGATTCCGGACCGCGACCGCTCACTCGCGGGACCCTAAACGGCCCGCGGACCAGCCGGCGGGTCCTCCGTGAAAGCCTATCCGCCTGGCGGTGCCTCCTGGCCGGCCTGGATTCCGGACCGCCACCGCTCACTCGCGGGACCCTAAACGGCCCGCGGACCAGCCGGCGGCTCCTCCGTGAAAGCCTATCCGCCTGGCGGTGCCTCCTGGCCGGCCTGGATTCCGGACCGCCACCGCTCACTCGCGGGACCCTAATCGGCCCGCGGACCAGCCGGCGGATCCTCCGTGAAAGCCTATCCGCCTTCGCCGGTTCCCCGGCCGGCCACGGGTGGCGAGAATCCGGCCTCCTCGCCCGGAGCGCGCTTCGACTTGGGCGAAAAATGCACCAAGTGCCAAACCCCATTCATTTACAACGGCGTGTCCGCCAGAGGGCGCACTTCCTCCGGCCGGCGGGGCTCGTTAGAGAGCGCGTCCGCCTTGGCCGGTTCCCCGGCCGGCCACGGGTGGCGAGAATCCGGCCTCCTCGCCCGGAGCGCGCTTCGACTTGGGCGAAAAATGCACTAAGTGCCAAACCCCATTCATTTACAACGGCGTGTCCGCCAGAGGGCGCACTTCCTCCGGCCGGCGGGGCTCGTTAGAGAGCGCGTCCGCTTTCGCCGGTTCCCCGGTCGGCCGCGAACGGCGAAAAGCCGGCCTCTTCCCCCGGAGCCCGGTGGGCGAATTTTTTTTTTTTTTTTTTTTTTTCAAAGTGCCAACGGCTCTCGCGCCGCGCTGCGTCCGCCTTCGCCGGTTCCCCGGTCGGCCCGAACGAGCGAAAATTCGGCCTCTTGCCCCGGAGCCCGGTCGGCGAATTATTTATTTATTTATTTATTTATTTATTTATTTATTTATTTATTTATTTTTCCAAAGTGCCAACGGCTCTCGCGCCGCGATGCGTCCGCCTTCGCCGGTTCCCCGGTCGGCCACGAACGGCCAAAAATCGGCCTCTCCCCCCGGAGCCCGGTCGGCGAATTATTATTTATTTATTTATTTATTTATTTATTTATTTTTCCAAAGTGCCAACGGCTCTCGCGCCGCGATGCGTCCGCCTTCGCCGGTTCCCCGGTCGGCCACGAAGTATTGCGCATGATTATACGCGATGTTAATATTTATTTAATTATTAAATAAATACATACATGTGTTTATTAATAATATACGCGATGTTAATATTTATTTAATTATTACCTATATTATGAATAAACTAACGGTGATTTTACACGATTTGACTACATACGTGACCGTGAGATAGTGCCGAGGGCTCCCGCGCCGTCACGCGTCCGCCTTGGCACGGGTCGCCCGCGGCAGCGAGCGTTCGGCTCGCGGGGGTCCGCGGGGTGTTATTAGGGAGTGCGGCAGCCGTGCCGAGGCTCCGGCCGGCCGCCGGAAGTCCCGCGGGGGAGCGTCGGAGCTCCGCGAGGCCGGCCGGGGAGCCTCTTAGTCATCGCCCGCGCTCGCGGTGGTCCCGGTCGCTTAAAGTGCCACGGGAGGCGTAGCGATGCGAGTGAGTGTGCGCCAAGTGCGAGAGGCGGTGCATTTACGCGCCGTGTCCGCGAGAGGGAGGCAATTCCCCGTTGCGACCTCCGGGAGATCAGCGGGCCGTTCAAATCGCTTAGCCGGGGTGCCGGGAGCCGAGTTAGGAGGGGGGCGCGCGGAGAACCGGCCGGAGGTCCCCTGGAAGCTCAGCGGGACGTGGGAAACGCTTGGCCGGGGTGCCGGAAGCCTCGGCCGGCTTAAAAGTGAGGAGGAAAGCGCGCGGAGAACCGGCCGGAGGTCCCCTGGAAGCTCAGCGGGCCGTGGGAAAAAAGCTCAGCCGGGGTGCCGGAAGCCTCGGCCGGCTTAAAACGTGAGGAGGAAAGCACCGGGAGAACCGGCTGGAGGTCTTCTGGAAGCTCAGCGGGCCGCCGAAAACGCGTAGCCGAGGTGCCGGGAGCCTCCTCGGGCGTCAAAAGTGAGGAGCGACGCACCCCCGAGAACCGCCTGGGTCCTCCAGCCACCGTTGAAAAAGACGTCGAGTCAGGCTACCTTAAGAGAGTCACAGCTACTCCCGCCGTTTACCCGCGCGGAGCGTCATCGCCTCCGCGAACCGTCAAAAATAAATAAATACATGAATAAATGTCAAGTGAGCCTACCTTAAGAGAGTCGTAGTTACTCCCGCCGTTCGGCCGCTCAAAGTGTCATCGGAAGCGGACCCACGCAAGTAAGTGTGCGCAAAGTGCGAGAGGTGGTGTTTTTACTCGCCGCGTCCGCCAGAGGGAGGCAATTCCCCGCCGCGACGGCACGGGCAGCTTCCGAGCGTCTCCCCGAGCGCTCGGAAGTCCGTGCGGGGGGGAGATGAGAGCCGTGCGAGGTACCAGGTGGAGCCGGACGGCGCGGTGCTTCCAAGCAGCCGATCCGCTGGGCTTGGAGCTATTTTCGGCCGCCGGAGGTCCCGCGGAGGAGCGTCGGAGCTCCGCGAGGCCGGGGAGCCTCTCGGTAATCACCCGGGGCCGGCGGAGCGTTATTCGGCCGCTCTGCGCGCGCGCGCACGGCCTCCCGGCGGTGCCGGGGGGTGGTGCGCGAGCGCGCCGGCCGCCGGAGGTCCCGCGGAGGAGCGTCGGAGCTCCGCGAGGCCGGGGAGCCTCTCGGTAATCACCCGGGGCCGGCGGAGCGTTATTCGGCCGCTCTGCGCGCGCGCGCACGGCCTCCCGGCGGTGCCGGGGGGTGGTGCGCGAGCGCGCCGGCCGCCGGAGGTCCCGCGGAGGAGCGTCGGAGCTCCGCGAGGCCGGGGAGCCTCTCGGTAATCACCCGGGGCCGGCGGAGCGTTATTCGGCCGCTCTGCGCGCGCGCGCACGGCCTCCCGGCGGTGCCGGGGGGTGGTGCGCGAGCGCGCCGGCCGCCGGAGGTCCCGCGGAGGAGCGTCGGAGCTCCGCGAGGCCGGGGAGCCTCTCGGTAATCACCCGGGGCCGGCGGAGCGTTATTCGGCCGCTCTGCGCGCGCGCGCACGGCCTCCCGGCGGTGCCGGGGGGTGGTGCGCGAGCGCGCCGGCCGCCGGAGGTCCCGCGGAGGAGCGTCGGAGCTCCGCGAGGCCGGGGAGCCTCTCGGTAATCACCCGGGGCCGGCGGAGCGTTATTCGGCCGCTCTGCGCGCGCGCGCACGGCCTCCCGGCGGTGCCGGTCGCCTCCGCGAACCGCCAAAATAAATGTCAAGTGAGCCTACCTTAAGAGAGTCACAGTTACTCCCGCCGTTTACCCGCGCGGAGCGTCATCGCCTCCGCGAACCGTCAAAAATAAATAAATACATGAATAAATAAATGTCAAGTGAGCCTACCTTAAGAGAGTCACAGTTACTCCCGCCGTTTACCCGCGCGGAGCGTCATCGCCTCCGCGAACCGTCAAAAATAAATAAATACATAAATAAATAGTCAAGTGAGCCTACCTTAGGAGAGTCGCAGTTACTCCCGCCGTTCGGCCGCTTAAAGTGCCACGGGAGGCGTAGCAATGCGAGTGAGTGTGCGCCAAGTGCGAGAGGCGGTGTATTTACTCGCCGTGTCCGCGAGAGGGAGGTAACTCCCCGTTGCGACCTCCGGGAGAGCAACGGGCCGCCGAAAACGCTCAGCCGAGGTGCTGGAAGCCTCGGCCGGCTCGCAAAGCGAGGCGCGAGGCACCGGGAGAACCGGCTGGAGGTCCCCTGGAAGCTCAGCGGGCCGTGGGAAACGCTCGGCCGAGGTGCTGGAAGCCTCGGCCGGCTCACAAAGCGAGGCGGGAGGCACCGGGAGAACCGGCTGGAGGTCCCTCGGAAGCTCAGCGGGCCGTGGAGAAAGCTTAGCCGGGGTGCTGGAAGCCTCGGCCGGCTCACAAAGCGAGGCGCGAGGCACCGGGAGAACCGGCTGCAGGTCCCCTGGAAGCTCAGCGGGCCGTGGAGAAAGCTTAGCCGGGGTGCTGGAAGCCTCGGCCGGCTCACAAAGCGAGGCGCGAGGCACCGGGAGAACCGGCTGGAGGTCCCTCGGAAGCTCAGCGGGCCGTGGAGAAAGCTTAGCCGGGGTGCCGGAAGCCTCGGCCGGCTTAAAATGTGAGGAGGAAACCGGCTGGACGTCTTCTGGAAGATCAGCGGGCCGTGGAAAATGCTAAGCCGAGGTGCTGGTTGTCGAATAAGGCTCCGCCATCTCGTAGAAGGTGCTAATAAAGTTCATATCCGCTCGGCTGGAGGTAATTGGCCAGCGGACCGGCCGGCGGGACCTCCGTGACCGCCTATCCGCCTGCCGGTGGCTGCTGGCCGGCGTGCATTCCGGGCCGCGACCGCTAACTTACGGGACCCTAAATGGCCCGCGGACCAGCTGGCGGGACCTCCGTGACAGCCTACCCGCCTGGCGGTGGCTGCTGGCCGGCGTGGATTCCGGGCCGCGACCGCTCACTTACGGGACCCTAATTGGCCCGCGGACCAGCTGGCGGGACCTCCGTGACAGCCTACCCGCCTCCCGGTGGCTGCTGGCCGGCGCGGATTCCGGGCCGCGACCGCTAACTTACGGGACCCCAATTGGCCCGCGGACCAGCCGGCGGGACCCCCGTGACCGCCTATCCGCCTTGGCCGGTTCCCCGGCCGGCCACGGATGGCGAGAATCCGGCCTCCTCGCCCGGAGCGCTCGTCGGCTTCGGCGAAAAATGCACTAAGTGCCAAACCCCATTCATTTACAATGGCGTGTCCGCCAGAGGGCGCAGTTCCCCCCGCGGACCAGCCGGCGGGACCTCCGTGACCGCCTATCCGCCCGCGCTGGTTCCCCGGCCGGCGCGAATTCCGGGCCGCGACCGCTAAATTACGGGACCCAAATTGGCCCGCGGACCAGCCGGCGGGACCTCCGTGACCGCCTATCCGCCTCCGCTGGTTCCCCGGTCGGCGTGGATTCCGGACCGCGACCGCTAAATTACGGGACCCAAAATGGCCCGCGGACCAGCCGGCGGGACCTCCGTGACCGCCTATCCGCCTCCGCTGGTTCCCCGGTCGGCGTGGATTCCGGACCGCGACCGCTAAATTACGGGACCCAAATTGGCCCGCGGACCAGCCGGCGGGACCTCCGTGACCGCCTATCCGCCTCCGCTGGTTCCCCGGTCGGCGTGGATTCCGGACCGCGACCGCTAAATTACGGGACCCAAAATGGCCCGCGGACCAGCCGGCGGGACCTCCGTGACCGCCTATCCGCCTCCGCTGGTTCCCCGGTCGGCCACAGATGACGAATATTCGGCCTCTCGCTCTGGAAGTCCTGCCGACTTAGCCGAAAATTTTCTAAGTGCCATCGGCTCTCGCTCGGAAAAGTGTCCGCCTCGTCTGGTTCCCCAGCTCGGCCTCAGAATTCGAAAATTCGGCCTCTCTGAGGTACCAGGGGTAGGCTTTATGTACTTGGTCCCCCCAGTTAGTGTACTCATCACTTTACCCCCCTTTCGCAAAATATAGTCGGCACGTATGTGCAGAACTGTTTATTTTCATTTTAAAAATTTTCTAAGTGCCAGCGGAAGCTGTCACACGAACTGTCCGAGCTACCACGGTGCCCATCCCGGGCAGTGACGGCAAAAGGCCGATGTGTGTTTGATGGAAGTCTGAATAATTTCTAAGTGCCAACGGCTCAACCGCCGTAAAGTGTCCGCCTCGGCTGGTTCTCCATGTCGGCCCGAACGAGCGAAAATTCGGCCTCTTCCCCTGGAGGTCCGGAACATTTTGGCGAATATTTTCAAAGTGCCAACGGCTGTTCCGCCGTAAAGTGTCCGACCCGGCTGGTTCCTCCGGTCGGCCCGAACGAGCGAAAATTCGGCCTCTTCCCCTGGAGGTCCTGTGAAGTTTAACGAATATTTTCTAAGTGCCAACGGCTGTTCCGCCGTAACGTGTCCGACCCGGCTGGTTCCTCCGGTCGGCCCGAACGAGCGAAAATTCGGCCTCTTCCCCTGGAGGTCCGGACGACTTTGGCGAATATTTTCTAAGTGCGAACGGCTGTTGCGCCGTAACGTGTCCGACCCGGCTGGTTCCTCCGGTCGGCCCGAACGAGCGAAAATTCGGCCTCTTCCCCTGGAGGTCAGGAACATTTTGACGAATATTTTCAAAGTGCCAACGGCTGTTGCGCCGTAAGGTGTCCGACCCGGCTGGTTCCTCCGGTCGGCCCGAACGAGCGAAAATTCGGCCTCTTCCCCTGGAGGTCCGGAACATTTTGGCGAATATTTTCAAAGTGCCAACGGCTGTTCCGCCGTAAAGTGTCCGACCCGGCTGGTTCCTCCGGTCGGCCCGAACGAGCGAAAATTCGGCCTCTTCCCCTGGAGGTCCGGACGACTTTGGCGAATATTTTCTAAGTGCGAACGGCTGTTGCGCCGTAAAGTGTCCGACCCGGCTGGTTCCTCCGGTCGGCCCGAACGAGCGAAAATTCGGCCTCTTCCCCTGGAGGTCCGGAACATTTTGGCGAATATTTCCTAAGTGCCAACGGCTGTTGCGCCGTAACGTGTCCGACCCGGCTGGTTCCTCCGGTCGGCCCGAACAAGCGAAAATTCGGCCTCTTCCCCCTGGAGGTCCGGACGACTTTGGCGAATATTTTCTAAGTGCGAACGGCTGTTGCGCCGTAACGTGTCCGACCCGGCTGGTTCCTCCGGTCGTCCCGAACGAGCGAAAATTCGGCCTCTTCCCCTGGAGGTCCGGACGACTTTGGCGAATATTTTCTAAGTGCGAACGGCTGTTGCACCGTAACGTGTCCGACCCGGCTGGTTCCTCCGGTCGGCCCGAACGAGCGAAAATTCGGCCTCTTCCCCTGGAGGTCCGGACGACTTTGACGAATATTTTCTAAGTGCCAACGGCTGTTCCGCCGTAACGTGTCCGACCCGGCCGGTTCCTCCGGTCGGCCCGAACGAGCGAAAATTCGGCCTCTTCCCCTGGAGGTCCGGAACATTTTGGCGAATATTTTCTAAGTGCGAACGGCTGTTGCGCCGTAAAGTGTCCGACCCGGCTGGTTCCTCCGGTCGGCCCGAACGAGCGAAAATTCGGCCTCTTCCCCTGGAGGTCCGGACGACTTTGACGAATATTTTCTAAGTGCCAACGGCTGTTCCGCCGTAACGTGTCCGACCCGGCCGGTTCCTCCGGTCGGCCCGAACGAGCGAAAATTCGGCCTCTTCCCCTGGAGGTCCGGAACATTTTGGCGAATATTTTCTAAGTGCGAACGGCTGTTGCGCCGTAAAGTGTCCGACCCGGCCGGTTCCTCCGGTCGGCCCGAACGAGCGAAAATTCGGCCTCTTCCCCTGGAGGTCCGGAACATTTTGGCGAATATTTTCAAAGTGCCAACGGCTGTTGCGCCGTAACGTGTCCGACCCGGCTGGTTCCTCCGGTCGGCCCGAACGAGCGAAAATTCGGCCTCTTCCCCTGGAGGTCCGGACGACTTTGGCGAATATTTTCTAAGTGCGAACGGCTGTTGCGCCGTAACGTGTCCGACCCGGCTGGTTCCTCCGGTCGGCCCGAACGAGCGAAAATTCGGCCTCTTCCCCTGGAGGTCCGGAACATTTTGGCGAATATTTTCAAAGTGCCAACGGCTGTTGCGCCGTAACGTGTCCGACCCGGCTGGTTCCTCCGGTCGGCTTGAACAAGCGAAAATTCGGCCTCTTCCCCTGGAGGTCCGGACGACTTTGGCGAATATTTTCTAAGTGCGAACGGCTGTTGCGCCGTAACGTGTCCGACCCGGCTGGTTCCTCCGGTCGGCCCGAACGAGCGAAAATTCGGCCTCTTCCCCTGGAGGTCCGGAACATTTTGGCGAATATTTTCTAAGTGCGAACGGCTGTTGCGCCGTAAAGTGTCCGACCCGGCCGGTTCCTCCGGTCGGCCCGAACGAGCGAAAATTCGGCCTCTTCCCCTGGAGGTCCGGAACATTTTGGCGAATATTTTCAAAGTGCCAACGGCTGCTCCGCCGTAAAGTGTCCGACCCGGCTGGTTCCTCCGGTCGGCCCGAACGAGCGAAAATTCGGCCTCTTCCCCTGGAGGTCCGGACGACTTTGGCGAATATTTTCAAAGTGCCAACGGCTGTTGCGCCGTAACGTGTCCGACCCGGCTGGTTCCTCCGGTCGGCCCGAACGAGCGAAAATTCGGCCTCTTCCCCTGGAGGTCCTGTGAAGTTTAACGAATATTTTCTAAGTGCCAACGGCTGTTGCGCCGTAACGTGTCCGACCCGGCTGGTTCCTCCGGTCGGCCCGAACGAGCGAAAATTCGGCCTCTTCCCCTGGAGGTCCGGAACATTTTGGCGAATATTTTCAAAGTGCCAACGGCTGTTGCGCCGTAACGTGTCCGACCCGGCTGGTTCCTCCGGTCGGCCCGAACAAGCGAAAATTCGGCCTCTTCCCCCTGGAGGTCCGGACGACTTTGGCGAATATTTTCTAAGTGCGAACGGCTGTTGCGCCGTAACGTGTCCGACCCGGCTGGTTCCTCCGGTCGTCCCGAACGAGCGAAAATTCGGCCTCTTCCCCTGGAGGTCCGGACGACTTTGGCGAATATTTTCTAAGTGCGAACGGCTGTTGCACCGTAACGTGTCCGACCCGGCTGGTTCCTCCGGTCGGCCCGAACGAGCGAAAATTCGGCCTCTTCCCCTGGAGGTCCGGACGACTTTGACGAATATTTTCTAAGTGCCAACGGCTGTTCCGCCGTAACGTGTCCGACCCGGCCGGTTCCTCCGGTCGGCCCGAACGAGCGAAAATTCGGCCTCTTCCCCTGGAGGTCCGGAACATTTTGGCGAATATTTTCTAAGTGCGAACGGCTGTTGCGCCGTAAAGTGTCCGACCCGGCTGGTTCCTCCGGTCGGCCCGAACGAGCGAAAATTCGGCCTCTTCCCCTGGAGGTCCGGACGACTTTGACGAATATTTTCTAAGTGCCAACGGCTGTTCCGCCGTAACGTGTCCGACCCGGCCGGTTCCTCCGGTCGGCCCGAACGAGCGAAAATTCGGCCTCTTCCCCTGGAGGTCCGGAACATTTTGGCGAATATTTTCTAAGTGCGAACGGCTGTTGCGCCGTAAAGTGTCCGACCCGGCCGGTTCCTCCGGTCGGCCCGAACGAGCGAAAATTCGGCCTCTTCCCCTGGAGGTCCGGAACATTTTGGCGAATATTTTCAAAGTGCCAACGGCTGTTGCGCCGTAACGTGTCCGACCCGGCTGGTTCCTCCGGTCGGCCCGAACGAGCGAAAATTCGGCCTCTTCCCCTGGAGGTCCGGACGACTTTGGCGAATATTTTCTAAGTGCGAACGGCTGTTGCGCCGTAACGTGTCCGACCCGGCTGGTTCCTCCGGTCGGCCCGAACGAGCGAAAATTCGGCCTCTTCCCCTGGAGGTCCGGAACATTTTGGCGAATATTTTCAAAGTGCCAACGGCTGTTGCGCCGTAACGTTCCCGACCCGGCTGGTTCCTCCGGTCGGCTTGAACAAGCGAAAATTCGGCCTCTTCCCCTGGAGGTCCGGACGACTTTGGCGAATATTTTCTAAGTGCGAACGGCTGTTGCGCCGTAAAGTGTCCGACCCGGCTGGTTCCTCCGGTCGGCCCGAACGAGCGAAAATTCGGCCTCTTCCCCTGGAGGTCCGGACGACTTTGACGAATATTTTCTAAGTGCCAACGGCTGTTCCGCCGTAACGTGTCCGACCCGGCCGGTTCCTCCGGTCGGCCCGAACGAGCGAAAATTCGGCCTCTTCCCCTGGAGGTCCTGTCAAGTTTAACGAATATTTTCTAAGTGCCATCGGCTCTTCCGCCGTTACGTGTCCGACCCGGCTGGTTCCTCCGGTCGGCCTGAACAAGTGAAAATTCGGCCTCTTCCCCTGGAGGTCCGGAACATTTTGGCGAATATTTTCTAAGTGCCATCGGCTCTTCCGCCGTAAGGTGTCCGACTCGGCCGGTTCCTCCGGTCGGCCTGAACGAGCGAAAATTCGGCCTCTTCCCCTGGAGGTCCTGTCAAGTTTAACGAATATTTTCTAAGTGCCATCGGCTCTTCCGCCGTAAGGTGTCCGACTCGGCCGGTTCCTCCGGTCGGCCTGAACAAGTGAAAATTCGGCCTCTTCCCCTGGAGGTCCGGAACATTTTGGCGAATATTTTCTAAGTGCCATCGGCTCTTCCGCCGTAAGGTGTCCGACTCGGCCGGTTCCTCCGGTCGGCCTGAACGAGCGAAAATTCGGCCTCTTCCCCTGGAGGTCCTGTCAAGTTTAACGAATATTTTCTAAGTGCCATCGGCTCTTCCGCCGTAAAGCGTCCGACTCGGCTGGTTCCCGATGTCGGCCAGAACAAGTGGAAATTCGGCCTCTTCCCCTGGAGGTCAGTTGAAGTTTAACGAATATTTTCTAAGTGCCAACGGCTGCTCCGCCGTAAAGCGTCCGACTCGGCTGGTTCCCGATGTCGGCCAGAACAAGTGAAAATTCGGCCTCTTCCCCTGGAGGTCCGTTCAAGATTAACGAATATTTCCTAAGTGCCAACGGCTGCTCCGCCGTAAAGCGTCCGACTCGGCTGGTTCCCGATGTCGGCCAGAACAAGTGAAAATTCGGCCTCTTCCCCTGGAGGTCCGTTCAAGATTAACGAATATTTTCTAAGTGCCAACGGCTCTTGCGCCGAAAAGCGTCCGCCTCGGCTGGTTCCCGCGGTCGGACACAAAATGTGTCAATTCGGCCTCTCTGAGGTACCAGGGGTAGGCTTTATGTACTTGGTCCCCCCACTTAGTGTACTCATCACTTTACCCCCCTTTCGCAAAATATAGTCGGCACGTATGTGCAGAACTGTTTATTTTCATTTTAAAAATTGTCTAAGTGCCAGCGGAAGCTGTCACACGAACTGTCCGAGCTACCACGGTGCCCATCCCGGGCAGTGACGGCAAAAGGCCGATGTGTGTTTGATGGAAGTCTGAATAATTTCTAAGTGCCAACGGCTCAACCGCCGTAAAGTGTCCGCCTCGGCCGGTTCTCCCGGTCGGCCCGAACGAGCGAAAATTCGGCCTCTTTCCCTGGAGGTCCGGAACATTTTGGCGAATATTTTCTAAGTGCCAACGGGTGCTCCGCCGTAAAGTGTCCGCCTCGGCTGGTTCCCCCGGTCGGCCAGAACAAGTGAAAATTCGGCCTCTTCCCCTGGAGGTCCGGAACATTTTGGCGAATATTTCCTAAGTGCCAACGGCTGCTCCGCCGTAAAGTGTCCGCCTCGGCCGGTTCACCCGGTCGGCCAGAACAAGTGAAAATTCGGCCTCTTCCCCTGGAGGTCCGGAACATTTTGGCAAATATTTCCTAAGTGCCAACGGCTGCTCCGCCGTAAAGTGTCCGACTCGGCCGGTTCCCCCGGTCGGCCAGAACAAGTGAAAATCCGGCCTCTTCCCCTGGAAGTCCGGCCGAGTTAAGGCAAATATTTCCTAAGTGCCAACGGCTGTTCCGCCGTAAAGGGTCCGACTCGGCTGGTTCCCGATGTCGGCCAGAACAAGTGAAAAATCGGCCTCTTCCCCTGGAAGTCCGGCCGAGTTCGGCGAATATTTCCTAAGTGCCAACGGCTGTTCCGCCGTAAAGAGTCCGACTCGGCTGGTTCCCGATGTCGGCCAGAACAAGTGAAAATCCGGCCTCTTCCCCTGGAGGTCCGGAACATTTTGGCAAATATTTCCTAAGTGCCAACGGCTGCTCAGCCTTAAAGTGTCCGACTCGGCTGGTTCCCGATGTCGGCCAGAACAAGTGAAAATCCGGCCTCTTCCCCTGGAAGTCCGGCCGAGTTAAGGCGAATATTTCCTAAGTGCCAACGGCTGTTCCGCCGTAAAGAGTCCGACTCGGCTGGTTCCCGATGTCGGCCAGAACAAGTGAAAATCCGGCCTCTTCCCCTGGAAGTCCGGCCGAGTTAAGGCAAATATTTCCTAAGTGCCAACGGCTGTTCCGCCGTAAAGAGTCCGACTCGGCTGGTTCCCGATGTCGGCCAGAACAAGTGAAAATCCGGCCTCTTCCCCTGGAAGTCCGGCCGAGTTAAGGCGAATATTTCCTAAGTGCCAACGGCTGCTCAGCCTTAAAGTGTCCGACTCGGCTGGTTCCCGATGTCGGCCAGAACAAGTGAATATTCGGCCTCTTCCCCTGGAGGTCCGGAACATTTTGGCAAATATTTTCTAAGTGCTAACGGCTGTTGCGCCGTAACGTGTCCGACCCGGCTGGTTCTCCCGGTCGGCCCGAACGAGCGAAAATTCGGCCTCTTCCCCTGGAGGTCCGGAACATTTTGGCGAATATTTCCTAAGGGCCAACGGCTGCTCCGCCGTAAAGAGACCGACTCGGCTGGTTCCCGATGTCGGCCAGAACAAGTGAAAATTCGGCCTCTTCCCCTGGAGGTCAGTTGAAGTTTAACGAATATTTCCTAAGTGCCAACGGCTGCTCCGCCGTAAAGTGTCCGACTCGGCTGGTTCCCGATGTCGGCCAGAACAAGTGAATATTCGGCCTCTTCCCCTGGAGGTCCGGAACATTTTGGCAAATATTTCCTAAGTGCCAACGGCTGCTCCGCCGTAAAGAGTCCGACTCGGCTGGTTCCCGATTTCGGCCAGAACAAGTGAAAATTCGGCCTCTTCCCCTGGAAGTCCGGCCGAGTTCGGCGAATATTTCCTAAGTGCCAACGGCTCTTGCGCCGAAAAGCGTCCGACTCGGCTGGTTCCCGATGTCGGCCAGAACAAGTGAATATTCGGCCTCTTCCCCTGGAGGTCCGTTCAAGATTAACGAATATTTTCTAAGTGCCAACGGCTGCTCCGCCGTAAAGCGTCCGTCTCGGCTGGTTCCCGATGTCGGCCAGAACAAGTGGAAATTCGGCCTCTTCCCCTGGAAGTGCGGCCAAGTTTGGCGAATATTTCCTAAGTGCCAACGGCTGCTCCGCCGTAAAGCGTCCGACTCGGCTGGTTCCCGATGTCGGCCAGAACAAGTGAAAATTCGGCCTCTTCCCCTGGAGGTCCGTTCAAGTTTAACGAATATTTTCTAAGTGCCAACGGCTGCTCCGCCGTAAAGGGTCCGACTCGGCTGGTTCCCGATGTCGGCCAGAACAAGTGAAAATCCGGCCTCTTCCCTGGAGGTCAGTTGAAGTTTAACGAATATTTTCTAAGTGCCAACGGCTGCTCCGCCGTAAAGCGTCCGACTCGGCTGGTTCCCGATGTCGGCCAGAACAAGTGAAAATTCGGCCTCTTCCCCTGGAGGTCAGTTGAAGTTTAACGAATATTTTCTAAGTGCCAACGGCTGCTCCGCCGTAAAGCGTCCGACTCGGCTGGTTCCCGATGTCGGCCAGAACAAGTGAAAATTCGGCCTCTTCCCCTGGAGGTCAGTTGAAGTTTAACGAATATTTTCTAAGTGCCAACGGCTGCTCCGCCGTAAAGCGTCCGACTCGGCTGGTTCCCGATGTCGACCAGAACAAGTGGAAATTCGGCCTCTTCCCCTGGAGGTCAGTTGAAGTTTAACGAATATTTTCTAAGTGCCAACGGCTGTTCCGCCGTAAAGAGTCCGACTCGGCTGGTTCCCGATGTCGGCCAGAACAAGTGAAAATTCGGCCTCTTCCCCTGGAGGTCCGTTCAAGATTAACGAATATTTTCTAAGTGCCAACGGCTCTTGCGCCGAAAAGCGTCCGCCTCGGCTGGTTCCCGCGGTCGGACACAAAATGTGTCAATTCGGCCTCTCTGAGGTACCAGGGGTAGGCTTTATGTACTTGGTCCCCCCACTTAGTGTACTCATCACTTTACCCCCCTTTCGCAAAATATAGTCGGCACGTATGTGCAGAACTGTTTATTTTCATTTTAAAAATTGTCTAAGTGCCAGCGGAAGCTGTCACACGAACTGTCCTAGCTACCACGGTGCCCATCCCGGGCAGTGACGGCAAAAGGCCGATGTGTGTTTATGGAAGTCTGAATAATTTCTAAGTGCCAACGGCTCAACCGCCGTAAAGTGTCCGCCTCGGCTGGTTCTCCCGGTCGGCCCGAACGAGCGAAAATTCGGCCTCTTCCCCTGGAGGTCCGGAACATTTTGGCGAATATTTTCAAAGTGCCAACGGCTGCTCCGCCGTAAAGTGTCCGCCTCGGCTGGTTCCCCCGGTCGGCCAGAACAAGTGAAAATTCGGCCTCTTCCCCTGGAGGTCCGGAACATTTTGGCGAATATTTTCAAAGTGCCAACGGCTGCTCCGCCGTAAAGTGTCCGCCTCGGCTGGTTCCCCCGGTCGGCCAGAACAAGTGAAAATTCGGCCTCTTCCCCTGGAGGTCCGGAACATTTTGGCGAATATTTCCTAAGTGCCAACGGCTGCTCCGCCGTAAAGTGTCCGACTCGGCTGGTTCCCCCGGTCGGCCAGAACAAGTGAAAAATCGGCCTCTTCCCCTGGAAGTCCGGCCGAGTTAAGGCAAATATTTCCTAAGTGCCAACGGCTGCTCAGCCTTAAAGGGTCCGACTCGGCTGGTTCCCGATGTCGGCCAGAACAAGTGAAAATCCGGCCTCTTCCCCTGGAAGTCCGGCCGAGTTAAGGCGAATATTTCCTAAGTGCCAACGGCTGCTCAGCCTTAAAGTGTCCGACTCGGCTGGTTCCCGATGTCGGCCAGAACAAGTGAATATTCGGCCTCTTCCCCTGGAGGTCCGGAACATTTTGGCAAATATTTCCTAAGTGCCAACGGCTGCTCCGCCGTAAAGTGTCCGACTCGGCTGGTTCCCGATGTCGGCCAGAACAAGTGAAAATCCGGCCTCTTCCCCTGGAAGTCCGGCCAAGTTCGGCGAATATTTCCTAAGTGCCAACGGCTGCTCCGCCGTAAAGAGACCGACTCGGCTGGTTCCCGATGTCGGCCAGAACAAGTGAAAATTCGGCCTCTTCCCCTGGAGGTCAGTTGAAGTTTAACGAATATTTCCTAAGTGCCAACGGCTGCTCCGCCGTAAAGTGTCCGACTCGGCTGGTTCCCGATGTCGGCCAGAACAAGTGAATATTCGGCCTCTTCCCCTGGAGGTCCGGAACATTTTGGCAAATATTTCCTAAGTGCCAACGGCTGCTCCGCCGTAAAGAGTCCGACTCGGCTGGTTCCCGATTTCGGCCAGAACAAGTGAAAATTC
>NW_026061529.1:7500-20000 GCF_024217435.2 Syngnathus scovelli
TTTTTGCCCGGCCTGTGTTTAAGGAGGCGGCCGGTACCTCCCTCCTTGGATGACCAACAACCCTTGACGGGCCATTCGCAGATTTTTGCCCGGCCTGTGTTTAAGGAGGCGGCCGGTACCTCCCTCCTTGGATGACCTTCTACCCTTGACGGGCCATTCGCAGATTTTTGCCCGGCCTGTGTTTAAGGAGGCGGCCGGTACCTCCCTCCTTGGATGACCTTCTACCCTTGACGGGCCATTCGCAGATTTTTGCCCGGCCTGTGTTTAAGGAGGCGGCCGGTACCTCCCTCCTTGGATGACCCACTACCCTTGACGGGCCCATTCGCAGATTTTTGCCCGGCCTGTGTTTAGGGAGGCGACCGGTCCTCCGTAGCTTGATCGGATTTCCCTTCCGGCCTGTGTTTAAGGAGGCGGCCGGTCCTCCGTAGCTTGATCGGATTTCCCTTCCAGCCTGTGTTTAAGGAGGCGGCTGGTCCTCCCCGGTCGGTTGCCAAGCGACCGGGACCCGCAAGTGGGCAGGAACCGTCCACCCAACGCCGGCGAGCCGGGGCCGGTGGGGGCCCTACCAAGGCGGGTCTAACTTCAGGCGGTGCAAACGGGGGAGGGGGGTAAGGACGGCTGCCGGGAGCAGACAGCCGTCCCCGGGAGGGGGTAGTAGCTTCGCGGCGGCCGCCGGGAGCAGACGGCCGTCCGCGGATTCTGCCAATGCCTGTAGGACTTTGAATATTTCACAGCCGTGCTGTGGCACTTAGAAAATTTTTCAGAGATGTGGCACTTAGAAAGTTTTTCAGAGATGTGGCACTTAGAAAGTTTTTCAGAGATGTGGCACTTAGAAAGTTTTTCAGAGATGTGGCACTTTGAACATTTTTGAGAGATGTGGCACTTTGAAAATTTTTGAGAAATGTGGCACTTTGAAAATTTTTGAGAAATGTGGCACTTTGAAAATTTTTGAGAAATGTGGCACTTAGAAAATTTTCTCTCTCTCTCTGGAAGTGCCGTGCCTTCTTCAGTTCTGCTATCCGAGCAGGGGACGCTTGCTGGCGGCCGTTACCAGCGCTCGGACCAGGCCCAATTGATTTGCATGGAAAACAATTGCGTCCCCCATGCTCGTTCTGACTATATTTTGCGAAAGGGGGGTAAAGTGATGAGTACACTAAGTGGGGGGACCAACCCATGTACTCTAGAAAAAGTACATGGGTTGACAAAAGACCAGTTCGTACTGCACCCCTGGTACCCAAACCCCTGGTACCTTTAGGCACTTAGAAAAATTTCGCCCAAATTTGGAGGTCGCTCCAGGGGAAGAGGCCGAATTTTCGCCTATTACGGCCGACCGCGGGAACCAGCCGAGGCGGACGCTTTTCGGCGCAAGAGCCGTTGGCACTTAGAAAATATTCGCTAAACTTCAAAGGACCTCCAGGGGAAGAGGCCGAATTGTCACTTTTTCTGGCC
This sequence comes from Syngnathus scovelli, assembly GCF_024217435.2. Taxonomy (NCBI): domain Eukaryota; kingdom Metazoa; phylum Chordata; class Actinopteri; order Syngnathiformes; family Syngnathidae; genus Syngnathus; species Syngnathus scovelli. The sequence continues at coordinate 8,950 of NW_026061529.1, forward strand.
GACATCGGGAACCAGCCGAGTCGGACTCTTTACGGCGGAGCAGCCGTTGGCACTTAGAAAATATTCGCCAAACTCGGCCGGACTTCCAGGGGAAGAGGCCGAATTGTCACTTGTTCTGCCCGACATCGGGAACCAGCCGAGTCGGACACTTTAAGGCGGAGCAGCCGTTGGCACTTAGAAAATATTCGCCAAACTTGAACGGACCTCCAGGGGAAGAGGCCGAATTTTCACCTGTTCTGGCCGACATCGGGAACCAGCCGAGTCGGACGCTTTTCGGCGCAAGAGCCGTTGGAACTTAGAAAATATTCGCTAAACTTCAAAGGACCTCCAGGGGAAGAGGCCGAATTGTCACTTGTTCTGGCCGACATCGGGAACCAGCCGAGTCGGACTCTTTACGGCGGAGCAGCCGTTGGCACTTAGAAAATATTCGCCAAACTCGGCCGGACTTCCAGGGGAAGAGGCCGAATTGTCACTTGTTCTGCCCGACATCGGGAACCAGCCGAGTCGGACACTTTAAGGCGGAGCAGCCGTTGGCACTTAGAAAATATTCGCCAAACTTGAACGGACCTCCAGGGGAAGAGGCCGAATTTTCACCTGTTCTGGCCGACATCGGGAACCAGCCGAGTCGGACGCTTTAAGGCGGAGCAGCCGTTGGCACTTAGAAAATATTCGTTAAACTTGAAAGGACCTCCAGGGGAAGAGGCCGAATTGTCACTTGTTCTGGCCGACATCGGGAACCAGCCGAGTCGGACGCTTTAAGGCGGAGCAGCCGTCGGCACTTAGAAAATATTCGTTAAACTTGAAAAGACCTCCAGGGGAAGAGGCCGAATTGTCACTTGTTCTGGCCGACATCGGGAACCAGACGAGTCGGGCCCTTTAAGGCTGAGCAGCCCTTGGCACTTAGGAAATATTTGCCTTAACTCGGCCGGACTTCCAGGGGAAGAGGCCGGATTTTCACTTGTTCTGGCCAACATCGGGAACCAGCCGAGTCGGACACTTAAAGGCTGAGCAGCCGTTGGCACTTAGGAAATATTTGCCTTAACTCGGCCGGACTTCCAGGGGAAGAGGCCGGATTTTCACTTGTTCTGGCCGACATCGGGAACCAGCCGAGTCGGACACTTTAAGGCTGAGCAGCCGTTGGCACTTAGGAAATATTTGCCTTAACTCGGCCGGACTTCCAGGGGAAGAGGCCGATTTTTCACTTGTTCTGGCCGACCGGGGGAACCAGCCGAGTCGGACACTTTACGGCGGAGCAGCCGTTGGCACTTAGGAAATATTCGCCAAAATGTTCCGGACCTCCAGGGGAAGAGGCCAAATTTTCACTTGTTCTGGCCGACCGGGTGAACCGGCCGAGGCGGACACTTTACGGCGGAGCAGCCGTTGGCACTTAGGAAATATTCGCCAAAATGTTCCGGACCTCCAGGGGAAGAGGCCAAATTTTCACTTGTTCTGGCCGACCGGGTGAACCGGCCGAGGCGGACACTTTACGGCGGAGCAGCCGTTGGCACTTAGGAAATATTCGCCAAAATGTTCCGGACCTCCAGGGGAAGAGGCCGAATTTTCACTTGTTCTGGCCGACCGGGGGAACCAGCCGAGGCGGACACTTTACGGCGGAGCAGCCGTTGGCACTTAGGAAATATTCGCCAAAATGTTCCGGACCTCCAGGGGAAGAGGCCGAATTTTCGCTCGTTCGGGCCGACCGGGAGAACCAGCCGAGGCGGACACTTTACGGCGGTTGAGCCGTTGGCACTTAGAAATTATTCAGACTTCCATCAAACACACATCGGCCTTTTGCCGTCACTGCCCGGGATGGGCACCGTGGTAGCTCGGACAGTTCGCGTGACAGCTTCCGCTGGCACTTAGACAATTTTTAAAATGAAAATAAACAGTTCTGCACATACGTGCCGACTATATTTTGCGAAATGGGGGTAAAGTGATGAGTACACTAAGTGGGGGGACCAAGTACATAAAGCCCACCCCTGGTACCTCAGAGAGGCCGAATTGACACATTTTGTGTCCGACCGCGGGAACCAGCCGAGGCGGACGCTTTTCGGCGCAAGAGCCGTTGGCACTTAGAAAATATTCGTTAATCTTGAACGGACCTCCAGGGGAAGAGGCCGAATTTTCACTTGTTCTGGCCGACATCGGGAACCAGCCGAGGCGGACGCTTTTCGGCGCAAGAGCCGTTGGCACTTAGAAAATATTCGTTAATCGTGAACGGACCTCCAGGGGAAGAGGCCGAATTTTCACTTGTTCTGGCCGACATCGGGAACCAGCCGAGGCGGACGCTTTTCGGCGCAAGAGCCGTTGGCACTTAGAAAATATTCGTTAATCTTGAACGGACCTCCAGGGGAAGAGGCCGAATTTTCACTTGTTCTGGCCGACATCGGGAACCAGCCGAAGCGGACGCTTTACGGCGGAGCAGCCGTTGGCACTTAGAAAATATTCGTTAATCTTGAACGGACCTCCAGGGGAAGAGGCCGAATTTTCACTTGTTCTGGCCGACATCGGGAACCAGCCGAGTCGGACGCTTTTCGGCGCAAGAGCCGTTGGCACTTAGAAAATATTCGTTAATCTTGAACGGACCTCCAGGGGAAGAGGCCGAATTTTCACTTGTTCTGGCCGACATCGGGAACCAGCCGAGTCGGACTCTTTACGGCGGAACAGCCGTTGGCACTTAGGAAATATTCGCCGAACTCGGCCGGACTTCCAGGGGAAGAGGCCGAATTTTCACTTGTTCTGGCCGACATCGGGAACCAGCCGAGGCGGACGCTTTTCGGCGCAAGAGCCGTTGGCACTTAGAAAATATTCGTTAATCTTGAACGGACCTCCAGGGGAAGAGGCCGAATTTTCGCTCGTTCGGGCCGACCGGAGGAACCAGCCGGGTCGGACACGTTACGGCGCAACAGCCGTTGGCACTTTGAAAATATTCGCCAAAATGTTCCGGACCTCCAGGGGAAGAGGCCGTATTTTCGCTCGTTCGGGCCGACCGGAGGAACCGGCCGGGTCGGACACGTTACGGCGCAACAGCCGTTAGCACTTAGAAATTATTCGTTAAACTTGAACGGACCTCCAGGGTTAAGAGGCCGAATTTTCGCTCGTTCGGGCCGACCGGAGGAACCAGCCGGGTCGGACACTTTACGGCCCAACAGCCGTTGGCACTTTGAAAATATTCGCCAAAGTCGTCCGGACCTCCAGGGGAAGAGGCCGAATTTTCGCTCGTTCGGGCCGACCGGAGGAACCAGCCGGGTCGGACACTTTACGGCGGAACGGCCGTTGGCACTTTGAAAATATTCGCCAAAATGTTCCGGACCTCCAGGGGAAGAGGCCGAATTTTCGCTCGTTCGGGCCGACCGGAGGAACCGGCCGGGTCGGACACGTTACGGCGCAACAGCCGTTGGCACTTTGAAAATATTCGCCAAAATGTTCCGGACCTCCAGGGGAAGAGGCCGAATTTTCGCTCGTTCGGGCCGACCGGAGGAACCAGCCGGGTCGGACACTTTACGGCCCAACAGCCGTTGGCACTTTGAAAATATTCGCCAAAGTCGTCCGGACCTCCAGGGGAAGAGGCCGAATTTTCGCTCGTTCAGGCCGACCGGAGGAACCAGCCGGGTCGGACACGTTACGGCGCAACAGCCGTTCGCACTTAGAAAATATTCGCCAAAGTCGTCCGGACCTCCAGGGGAAGAGGCCGAATTTTCGCTCGTTCGGGCCGACCGGAGGAACCAGCCGGGTCGGACACGTTACGGCGGAACAGCCGTTGGCACTTTGAAAATATTCGCCAAAATGTTCCGGACCTCCAGGGGAAGAGGCCGAATTTTCGCTCGTTCGGAGCCGACCGGGAGAACCAGCCGAGGCGGACACTTTACGGCGGTTGAGCCGTTGGCACTTAGAAATTATTCAGACTTCCATCAAACACACATCGGCCTTTTGCCGTCACTGCCCGGGATGGGCACCGTGGTAGCTCGGACAGTTCGTGTGACAGCTTCCGCTGGCACTTAGAAAATTTTTAAAATGAAAATAAACAGTTCTGCACATACGTGCCGACTATATTTTGCGAAAGGGGGGTAAAGTGATGAGTACACTAACTGGGGGGACCAAGTACATAAAGCCTACCCCTGGTACCTCAGAGAGGCCGAATTTTCGAATTCTGAGGCCGAGCTGGGGAACCAGACGAGGCGGACACTTTTCCGAGCGAGAGCCGATGGCACTTAGAAAATTTTCGGCTAAGTCGGCAGGACTTCCAGAGCGAGAGGCCGAATATTCGTCATCTGTGGCCGACCGGGGAACCAGCGAAGGCGGATAGGCGGTCACGGAGGTCCCGCCGGCTGGTCCGCGGGCCAATTTGGGTCCCGTAATTTAGCGGTCGCGGTCCGGAATCCACGCCGAGCGGGGAACCAGCGGAGGCGGATAGGCGGTCACGGAGGTCCCGCCGGCTGGTCCGCGGGCCAATTGGGGTCCCGTAAGTTAGCGGTCGCGGCCCGGAATTCGCGCCGGCCGGGGAACCAGCGCAGGCGGATAGGCGGTCACGGAGGTCCCGCCGGCTGGTCCGCGGGCCAATCGGGGTCCCGTAAGTTAGCGGTCGCGGCCCGGAATTCGCGCCGGCCGGGGAACCAGCGCAGGCGGATAGGCGGTCACGGAGGTCCCGCCGGCTGGTCCGCGGGCCAATCGGGGTCCCGTAAGTTAGCGGTCGCGGCCCGGAATTCGCGCCGGCCGGGGAACCAGCGCAGGCGGATAGGCGGTCACGGAGGTCCCGCCGGCTGGTCCGCGGGCCAATCGGGGTCCCGTAAGTTAGCGGTCGCGGCCCGGAATTCGCGCCGGCCGGGGAACCAGCGCAGGCGGATAGGCGGTCACGGAGGTCCCGCCGGCTGGTCCGCGGGCCAATCGGGGTCCCGTAAGTTAGCGGTCGCGGCCCGGAATTCGCGCCGGCCGGGGAACCAGCGCAGGCGGATAGGCGGTCACGGAGGTCCCGCCGGCTGGTCCGCGGGCCAATCGGGGTCCCGTAAGTTAGCGGTCGCGGCCCGGAATTCGCGCCGGCCGGGGAACCAGCGCAGGCGGATAGGCGGTCACGGAGGTCCCGCCGGCTGGTCCGCGGGCCAATCGGGGTCCCGTAAGTTAGCGGTCGCGGCCCGGAATCCGCGCCGGCCCGCAGCCACCGCCAGGCGGATAGGCTGTCACGGAGGTCCCGCCGGCCGGTCCGCGGGGGGAACTGCGCCCTCTGGCGGACACGCCATTGTAAATGAATGGGGTTTGGCACTTAGTGCATTTTTCGCCGAAGCCGACGAGCGCTCCGGGCGAGGAGGCCGGATTCTCGCCATCCGTGGCCGGCCGGGGAACCGGCCAAGGCGGATAGGCGGTCACGGGGGTCCCGCCGGCTGGTCCGCGGGCCAATTGGGGTCCCGTAAGTTAGCGGTCGCGGCCCGGAATCCGCGCCGGCCAGCAGCCACCGGGAGGCGGATAGGCTGTCACGGAGGTCCCGCCGGCTGGTCCGCGGGCCATTTAGGGTCCCGCGAGTGAGCGGTCGCGGTCCGGAATCCAGGCCGGCCAGGAGGCACCGCCAGGCGGATAGGCGGTCACGGAGGTCCCGCCAGCTGGTCCGCGGGCCATTTATGGTCCCGTAAGTTAGCGGTCGCGGCCCGGAATGCACGCCGGCCAGGAGGCACCGCCAGGCGGGTAGGCTGTCACGGAGGTCCCGCCGGCCGGTCCGCGGGCCAATTACCTCCAGCCGAGCGGATATGAACTTTATTAGCACCTTCTACGAGATGGCGGAGCCTTATTCGACAACCAGCACCTCGGCTTAGCATTTTCCACGGCCCGCTGATCTTCCAGAAGACGTCCAGCCGGTTTCCTCCTCACATTTTAAGCCGGCCGAGGCTTCCGGCACCCCGGCTAAGCTTTCTCCACGGCCCGCTGAGCTTCCAGGGGACCTCCGGCCGGTTCTCCCGGTGCCTCGCGCCTCGCTTTGTGAGCCGGCCGAGGCTTCCAGCACCTCGGCTGAGCGTTTCCCACGGCCCGCTGAGCTTCCAGGGGACCTCCAGCCGGTTCTCCCGGTGCCTCGCGCCTCGCTTTGTGAGCCGGCCGAGGCTTCCAGCACCTCGGCTGAGCGTTTCCCACGGCCCGCTGAGCTTCCAGGGTACCTCCAGCCGGTTCTCCCGGTGCCTCGCGCCTCGCTTTGAGAGCCGGCCGAGGCTTCCAGCACCTCGGCTGAGCGTTTTCGGCGGCCCGTTGCTCTCCCGGAGGTCGCAACGGGGAGTTACCTCCCTCTCGCGGACACGGCGAGTAAATACACCGCCTCTCGCACTTGGCGCACACTCACTCGCATTGCTACGCCTCCCGTGGCACTTTAAGCGGCCGAACGGCGGGAGTAACTACGACTCTCTTAAGGTAGGCTCACTTGACTATTTATTCATGTATTTATTTATTTTTGACGGTTCGCGGAGGCGATGACGCTCCGCGCGGGTAAACGGCGGGAGTAACTGTGACTCTCTTAAGGTAGGCTCACTTGACATCTATTTATTTATGTATTTATTTATTTTTGACGGTTCGCGGAGGCGATGACGCTCCGCGCGGGTAAACGGCGGGAGTAACTGTGACTCTCTTAAGGTAGGCTCACTTGACATCTATTTATTTATGTATTTATTTATTTTTGACGGTTCGCGGAGGCGATGACGCTCCGCGCGGGTAAACGGCGGGAGTAACTGTGACTCTCTTAAGGTAGGCTCACTTGACATCTATTTATTTATGTATTTATTTATTTTTGACGGTTCGCGGAGGCGATGACGCTCCGCGCGGGTAAACGGCGGGAGTAACTGTGACTCTCTTAAGGTAGGCTCACTTGACATCTATTTATTTATGTATTTATTTATTTTTGACGGTTCGCGGAGGCGATGACGCTCCGCGCGGGTAAACGGCGGGAGTAACTGTGACTCTCTTAAGGTAGGCTCACTTGACATCTATTTATTTATGTATTTATTTATTTTTGACGGTTCGCGGAGGCGATGACGCTCCGCGCGGGTAAACGGCGGGAGTAACTGTGACTCTCTTAAGGTAGGCTCACTTGACATCTATTTATTTATGTATTTATTTATTTTTGACGGTTCGCGGAGGCGATGACGCTCCGCGCGGGTAAACGGCGGGAGTAACTGTGACTCTCTTAAGGTAGGCTCACTTGACATCTATTTATTTATGTATTTATTTATTTTTGACGGTTCGCGGAGGCGATGACGCTCCGCGCGGGTAAACGGCGGGAGTAACTGTGACTCTCTTAAGGTAGGCTCACTTGACATTTATTTATTTATGAATTTATTTATTTTTGACGGTTCGCGGAGGCGATGACGCTCCGCGCGGGTAAACGGCGGGAGTAACTGTGACTCTCTTAAGGTAGCCTGACTCGACGTCTTTTTCAACGGTGGCTGGAGGACCCGGGCGGTTCTCGGGGGTGCGTCGCTCCTCACTTTTGACGCCCGAGGAGGCTCCCGGCACCTCGGCTACGCGTTTTCGGCGGCCCGCTGAGCTTCCAGAAGACCTCCAGCCGGTTCTCCCGGTGCTTTCCTCCTCACGTTTTAAGCCGGCCGAGGCTCCCGGCACCCCGGCCAAGCGTTTCCCACGGCCCGCTGAGCTTCCAGGGGACCTCCGGCCGGTTCTCCGCGCGCTTTCCTCCTCACTTTTAAGCCGGCCGAGGCTTCCGGCACCCCGGCCAAGCGTTTCCCACGTCCCGCTGAGCTTCCAGGGGACCTCCGGCCGGTTCTCCGCGCGCTTTCCTCCTCACATTTTAAGCCGGCCGAGGCTCCAGGCACCCCGGCTAAGCTTTCTCCACGGCCCGCTGAGCTTCCAGGGGACCTCCGGCCGGTTCTCCGCGCGCTTTCCTCCTCACTTTTAAGCCGGCCGAGGCTTCCGGCACCCCGGCCAAGCCTTTCCCACGGCCCGCTGAGCTTCCAGGGGACATCCAGCCGGTTCTCCGCGCGCCCCCCTCCTAACTCGACGCCCGAGGAGGCTCCAGGCACCCCGGCCGAGCCTTTTCGGCGGCCCGCTGATCTCCCGGAGGTCGCAACGGGGAATTGCCTCCCTCTCGCGGACACGGCGCGTAAATGCACCGCCTCTCGCACTTTGCGCACACTCACTCGCATCGCTACGCCTCCCGTGGCACTTTAAGCGACCGGGACCACCGCGAGCGCGGGCGATGACTAAGAGGCTCCCCGGCCGGCCTCGCGGAGCTCCGACGCTCCCCCGCGGGACTTCCGGCGGCCGGCCGGAGCCTCGGCACGGCTGCCGCACTCCCTAATAACACCCCGCGGACCCCCGCGAGCCGAACGCTCGCTGCCGCGGGCGACCCGTGCCAAGGCGGACGCGTGACGGCGCGGGAGCCCTCGGCACTATATCACGGTCACGTATGTAGTCAAATCGTGTAAAATCACCGTTAGTTTATTCATAATATAGGTAATAATTAAATAAATATTAACATCGCGTATATCATTAATAAACACATGTATGTATTTATTTAATAATTAAATAAATATTAACATCGCGTATAATCATGCGCAATACTTCGTGGCCGACCGGGGAACCGGCGAAGGCGGACGCATCGCGGCGCGAGAGCCGTTGGCACTTTGGAAAAATAAATAAATAAATAAATAAATAAATAATAATTCGCCGACCGGGCTCCGGGGGGAGAGGCCGATTTTTGGCCGTTCGTGGCCGACCGGGGAACCGGCGAAGGCGGACGCATCGCGGCGCGAGAGCCGTTGGCACTTTGGAAAAATAAATAAATAAATAAATAAATAATTCGCCGACCGGGCTCCGGGGCAAGAGGCCGAATTTTCGCTCGTTCGGGCCGACCGGGGAACCGGCGAAGGCGGACGCAGCGCGGCGCGAGAGCCGTTGGCACTTTGAAAAAAAAAAAAAAAAAAAAAATTCGCCCACCGGGCTCCGGGGGAAGAGGCCGGCTTTTCGCCGTTCGCGGCCGACCGGGGAACCGGCGAAAGCGGACGCGCTCTCTAACGAGCCCCGCCGGCCGGAGGAAGTGCGCCCTCTGGCGGACACGCCGTTGTAAATGAATGGGGTTTGGCACTTAGTGCATTTTTCGCCCAAGTCGAAGCGCGCTCCGGGCGAGGAGGCCGGATTCTCGCCACCCGTGGCCGGCCGGGGAACCGGCCAAGGCGGACGCGCTCTCTAACGAGCCCCGCCGGCCGGAGGAAGTGCGCCCTCTGGCGGACACGCCGTTGTAAATGAATGGGGTTTGGCACTTGGTGCATTTTTCGCCCAAGTCGAAGCGCGCTCCGGGCGAGGAGGCCGGATTCTCGCCACCCGTGGCCGGCCGGGGAACCGGCGAAGGCGGATAGGCTTTCACGGAGGATCCGCCGGCTGGTCCGCGGGCCGATTAGGGTCCCGCGAGTGAGCGGTGGCGGTCCGGAATCCAGGCCGGCCAGGAGGCACCGCCAGGCGGATAGGCTTTCACGGAGGAGCCGCCGGCTGGTCCGCGGGCCGTTTAGGGTCCCGCGAGTGAGCGGTGGCGGTCCGGAATCCAGGCCGGCCAGGAGGCACCGCCAGGCGGATAGGCTTTCACGGAGGACCCGCCGGCTGGTCCGCGGGCCGTTTAGGGTCCCGCGAGTGAGCGGTCGCGGTCCGGAATCCAGGCCGGCCAGGAGGCACCGCCAGGCGGATAGGCTTTCACGGAGGACCCGCCGGCTGGTCCGCGGGCCGTTTAGGCTCCCGTAAGTTAGCGGTCGCGGTCCGGAATACAGGCCGTCCAGGAGGCACTGCCAGGCGGATACACTCTCTAACGAGCCCCGCCGGCTGGTCCGCCGGGGGAAGTGCGCCCTCTGGCGGACACGCCGTTGTAAATGAATGGGGTTTGGCACTTAGTGCATTTTTCGACCAGCGGCAACGCAGGCTGACGGGCGGCCGCTTCCACGGGCCGGTACTACTCTACGGAGGCGCTAGCCGCCTCCGGTGGGGGCCGTGTGATCTCGCTGGATGCCCGAGGACCTTCCGCGAGGCCCGGCCGCAGCTTTTACGCGCGCCCGGTCCTATTACCTGGTGGAAGCTGGAGGCCGGGGCTCCGCAGCTCGCCGCCCGGGGACCTTCCGCGAGGCCCGGCCGCAGCTTTTACGCACCACCGCTGCTATTCTCTGGCTCCGGCTTCGTCCCGGAGGGTGCTTGGGGAACGGCGGCGCACACCGCGAACGGCCGGTGGCGGTCGGCTGGTGGCGGTCGGCTGGTGGCTGTCGGCTGGTGGCGGTCGGGGGTGGCGCTTGGGGATGGCGCTTGGGGATGGTGGCTGTCGGCTGGTGGCGGTCGGCTGGTGGCGGTCGGCTGGTGGCGGTCGGCTGGTGGCGGTCGGGGGTGGCGCTTGGGGATGGCGCTTGGGGATGGTGGCTGTCGGCTGGTGGCGGTCGGCTGGTGGCGGTCGGGGGGTGGCGGTCGGGGATGGCGCTTGGGGATGGTGGCTGTCGCCTTGTGGCGGTCGGCTGGTGGCGGTCGCCTTGTGGCGGTCGCCTTGTGGCGGTCGGGGATGGCGCTTGGGGATGGTGGCTGTCGCCTTGTGGCGGTCGGCTGGTGGCGGTCGCCTTGTGGCGGTCGCCTTGTGGCGGTCGGGGATGGCGCTTGGGGATGGTGGCTGTCGCCTTGTGGCGGTCGGCTGGTGGCGGTCGGCTGGTGGCGGTCGGGGGGTGGCGGTCGGGGATGGCGCTTGGGGATGGTGGCTGTCGCCTTGTGGCGGTCGGGGGGTGGCGGTCGGGGATGGCGCTTGGGGATGGTGGCTGTCGCCTTGTGGCGGTCGGCTGGTGGCGGTCGGCTGGTGGCGGTCGGCTGGTGGCGGTCGGGGGGTGGCGGTCGGGGGTGGCGCTTGGGGATGGTGGCTGTCGCCTTGTGGCGGTCGGCTGGTGGCGGTCGCCTTGTGGCGGTCGGGGGGCGGCGGTCGGGGGTGGCGCTTGGGGATGGTGGCTGTCGGCTGGTGGCGGTCGGCTGGTGGCGGTCGGCTGGTGGCGGTCGGCTGGTGGCGGTCGGGGGTGGCGCTTGGGGATGGCGCTTGGGGATGGTGGCTGTCGCCTTGT
>NW_026061530.1:0-7500 GCF_024217435.2 Syngnathus scovelli
TATCCGCCTGCGCTGGTTCCCCGGCCGGCGCGAATTCCGGGCCGCGACCGCTAACTTACGGGACCCCAATTGGCCCGCGGACCAGCCGGCGGGACCTCCGTGACCGCCTATCCGCCTCCGCTGGTTCCCCGCTCGGCGTGGATTCCGGACCGCGACCGCTAAATTACGGGACCCAAATTGGCCCGCGGACCAGCCGGCGGGACCTCCGTGACCGCCTATCCGCCTTCGCTGGTTCCCCGGTCGGCCACAGATGACGAATATTCGGCCTCTCGCTCTGGAAGTCCTGCCGACTTAGCCGAAAATTTTCTAAGTGCCATCGGCTCTCGCTCGGAAAAGTGTCCGCCTCGTCTGGTTCCCCAGCTCGGCCTCAGAATTCGAAAATTCGGCCTCTCTGAGGTACCAGGGGTAGGCTTTATGTACTTGGTCCCCCCAGTTAGTGTACTCATCACTTTACCCCCCTTTCGCAAAATATAGTCGGCACGTATGTGCAGAACTGTTTATTTTCATTTTAAAAATTTTCTAAGTGCCAGCGGAAGCTGTCACACGAACTGTCCGAGCTACCACGGTGCCCATCCCGGGCAGTGACGGCAAAAGGCCGATGTGTGTTTGATGGAAGTCTGAATAATTTCTAAGTGCCAACGGCTCAACCGCCGTAAAGTGTCCGCCTCGGCTGGTTCTCCCGGTCGGCCCGAACGAGCGAAAATTCGGCCTCTTCCCCTGGAGGTCCGGAACATTTTGGCGAATATTTTCAAAGTGCCAACGGCTGTTCCGCCGTAACGTGTCCGACCCGGCTGGTTCCTCCGGTCGGCCCGAACGAGCGAAAATTCGGCCTCTTCCCCTGGAGGTCCGGACGACTTTGGCGAATATTTTCTAAGTGCGAACGGCTGTTGCGCCGTAACGTGTCCGACCCGGCTGGTTCCTCCGGTCGGCCTGAACGAGCGAAAATTCGGCCTCTTCCCCTGGAGGTCCGGACGACTTTGGCGAATATTTTCAAAGTGCCAACGGCTGTTGGGCCGTAAAGTGTCCGACCCGGCTGGTTCCTCCGGTCGGCCCGAACGAGCGAAAATTCGGCCTCTTCCCCTGGAGGTCCGGAACATTTTGGCGAATATTTTCAAAGTGCCAACGGCTGTTGCGCCGTAACGTGTCCGACCCGGCCGGTTCCTCCGGTCGGCCCGAACGAGCGAAAATTCGGCCTCTTCCCCTGGAGGTCCGGAACATTTTGGCGAATATTTTCAAAGTGCCAACGGCCGTTCCGCCGTAAAGTGTCCGACCCGGCTGGTTCCTCCGGTCGGCCCGAACGAGCGAAAATTCGGCCTCTTCCCCTGGAGGTCCGGACGACTTTGGCGAATATTTTCAAAGTGCCAACGGCTGTTGGGCCGTAAAGTGTCCGACCCGGCTGGTTCCTCCGGTCGGCCCGAACGAGCGAAAATTCGGCCTCTTAACCCTGGAGGTCCGTTCAAGTTTAACGAATAATTTCTAAGTGCTAACGGCTGTTGCGCCGTAACGTGTCCGACCCGGCCGGTTCCTCCGGTCGGCCCGAACGAGCGAAAATACGGCCTCTTCCCCTGGAGGTCCGGAACATTTTGGCGAATATTTTCAAAGTGCCAACGGCTGTTGCGCCGTAACGTGTCCGACCCGGCTGGTTCCTCCGGTCGGCCCGAACGAGCGAAAATTCGGCCTCTTCCCCTGGAGGTCCGTTCAAGATTAACGAATATTTTCTAAGTGCCAACGGCTCTTGCGCCGAAAAGCGTCCGCCTCGGCTGGTTCCCGATGTCGGCCAGAACAAGTGAAAATTCGGCCTCTTCCCCTGGAAGTCCGGCCGAGTTCGGCGAATATTTCCTAAGTGCCAACGGCTGTTCCGCCGTAAAGAGTCCGACTCGGCTGGTTCCCGATGTCGGCCAGAACAAGTGAAAATTCGGCCTCTTCCCCTGGAGGTCCGTTCAAGATTAACGAATATTTTCTAAGTGCCAACGGCTCTTGCGCCGAAAAGCGTCCGACTCGGCTGGTTCCCGATGTCGGCCAGAACAAGTGAAAATTCGGCCTCTTCCCCTGGAGGTCCGTTCAAGATTAACGAATATTTTCTAAGTGCCAACGGCTGCTCCGCCGTAAAGCGTCCGCTTCGGCTGGTTCCCGATGTCGGCCAGAACAAGTGAAAATTCGGCCTCTTCCCCTGGAGGTCCGTTCAAGATTAACGAATATTTTCTAAGTGCCAACGGCTCTTGCGCCGAAAAGCGTCCGCCTCGGCTGGTTCCCGATGTCGGCCAGAACAAGTGAAAATTCGGCCTCTTCCCCTGGAGGTCCGTTCACGATTAACGAATATTTTCTAAGTGCCAACGGCTCTTGCGCCGAAAAGCGTCCGCCTCGGCTGGTTCCCGATGTCGGCCAGAACAAGTGAAAATTCGGCCTCTTCCCCTGGAGGTCCGTTCAAGATTAACGAATATTTTCTAAGTGCCAACGGCTCTTGCGCCGAAAAGCGTCCGCCTCGGCTGGTTCCCGCGGTCGGACACAAAATGTGTCAATTCGGCCTCTCTGAGGTACCAGGGGTGGGCTTTATGTACTTGGTCCCCCCACTTAGTGTACTCATCACTTTACCCCCATTTCGCAAAATATAGTCGGCACGTATGTGCAGAACTGTTTATTTTCATTTTAAAAATTGTCTAAGTGCCAGCGGAAGCTGTCACGCGAACTGTCCGAGCTACCACGGTGCCCATCCCGGGCAGTGACGGCAAAAGGCCGATGTGTGTTTGATGGAAGTCTGAATAATTTCTAAGTGCCAACGGCTCAACCGCCGTAAAGTGTCCGCCTCGGCTGGTTCTCCCGGTCGGCCCGAACGAGCGAAAATTCGGCCTCTTCCCCTGGAGGTCCGGAACATTTTGGCGAATATTTCCTAAGTGCCAACGGCTGCTCCGCCGTAAAGTGTCCGCCTCGGCTGGTTCCCCCGGTCGGCCAGAACAAGTGAAAATTCGGCCTCTTCCCCTGGAGGTCCGGAACATTTTGGCGAATATTTCCTAAGTGCCAACGGCTGCTCCGCCGTAAAGTGTCCGCCTCGGCCGGTTCACCCGGTCGGCCAGAACAAGTGAAAATTTGGCCTCTTCCCCTGGAGGTCCGGAACATTTTGGCGAATATTTCCTAAGTGCCAACGGCTGCTCCGCCGTAAAGTGTCCGCCTCGGCCGGTTCACCCGGTCGGCCAGAACAAGTGAAAATTTGGCCTCTTCCCCTGGAGGTCCGGAACATTTTGGCGAATATTTCCTAAGTGCCAACGGCTGCTCCGCCGTAAAGTGTCCGACTCGGCTGGTTCCCCCGGTCGGCCAGAACAAGTGAAAAATCGGCCTCTTCCCCTGGAAGTCCGGCCGAGTTAAGGCAAATATTTCCTAAGTGCCAACGGCTGCTCAGCCTTAAAGTGTCCGACTCGGCTGGTTCCCGATGTCGGCCAGAACAAGTGAAAATCCGGCCTCTTCCCCTGGAAGTCCGGCCGAGTTAAGGCAAATATTTCCTAAGTGCCAACGGCTGCTCAGCCTTTAAGTGTCCGACTCGGCTGGTTCCCGATGTTGGCCAGAACAAGTGAAAATCCGGCCTCTTCCCCTGGAAGTCCGGCCGAGTTAAGGCAAATATTTCCTAAGTGCCAAGGGCTGCTCAGCCTTAAAGGGCCCGACTCGTCTGGTTCCCGATGTCGGCCAGAACAAGTGACAATTCGGCCTCTTCCCCTGGAGGTCTTTTCAAGTTTAACGAATATTTTCTAAGTGCCGACGGCTGCTCCGCCTTAAAGCGTCCGACTCGGCTGGTTCCCGATGTCGGCCAGAACAAGTGACAATTCGGCCTCTTCCCCTGGAGGTCCTTTCAAGTTTAACGAATATTTTCTAAGTGCCAACGGCTGCTCCGCCTTAAAGCGTCCGACTCGGCTGGTTCCCGATGTCGGCCAGAACAGGTGAAAATTCGGCCTCTTCCCCTGGAGGTCCGTTCAAGTTTGGCGAATATTTTCTAAGTGCCAACGGCTGCTCCGCCTTAAAGTGTCCGACTCGGCTGGTTCCCGATGTCGGGCAGAACAAGTGACAATTCGGCCTCTTCCCCTGGAAGTCCGGCCGAGTTTGGCGAATATTTTCTAAGTGCCAACGGCTGCTCCGCCGTAAAGAGTCCGACTCGGCTGGTTCCCGATGTCGGCCAGAACAAGTGACAATTCGGCCTCTTCCCCTGGAGGTCCTTTGAAGTTTAGCGAATATTTTCTAAGTTCCAACGGCTCTTGCGCCGAAAAGCGTCCGACTCGGCTGGTTCCCGATGTCGGCCAGAACAGGTGAAAATTCGGCCTCTTCCCCTGGAGGTCCGTTCAAGTTTGGCGAATATTTTCTAAGTGCCAACGGCTGCTCCGCCTTAAAGTGTCCGACTCGGCTGGTTCCCGATGTCGGGCAGAACAAGTGACAATTCGGCCTCTTCCCCTGGAAGTCCGGCCGAGTTTGGCGAATATTTTCTAAGTGCCAACGGCTGCTCCGCCGTAAAGAGTCCGACTCGGCTGGTTCCCGATGTCGGCCAGAAAAAGTGACAATTCGGCCTCTTCCCCTGGAGGTCCTTTGAAGTTTAGCGAATATTTTCTAAGTGCCAACGGCTCTTGCGCCGAAAAGCGTCCGCCTCGGCTGGTTCCCGCGGTCGGCCGTAATAGGCGAAAATTCGGCCTCTTCCCCTGGAGCGACCTCCAAATTTGGGCGAAATTTTTCTAAGTGCCTAAAGGTACCAGGGGTTTGGGTACCAGGGGTGCAGTACGAACTGGTCTTTTGTCAACCCATGTACTTTTTCTAGAGTACATGGGTTGGTCCCCCCACTTAGTGTACTCATCACTTTACCCCCCTTTCGCAAAATATAGTCAGAACGAGCATGGGGGACGCAATTGTTTTCCATGCAAATCAATTGGGCCTGGTCCGAGCGCTGGTAACGGCCGCCAGCAAGCGTCCCCTGCTCGGATAGCAGAACTGAAGAAGGCACGGCACTTCCAGAGAGAGAGAGAAAATTTTCTAAGTGCCACATTTCTCAAAAATTTTCAAAGTGCCACATTTCTCAAAAATTTTCAAAGTGCCACATTTCTCAAAAATTTTCAAAGTGCCACATCTCTCAAAAATGTTCAAAGTGCCACATCTCTGAAAAACTTTCTAAGTGCCACATCTCTGAAAAACTTTCTAAGTGCCACATCTCTGAAAAACTTTCTAAGTGCCACATCTCTGAAAAATTTTCTAAGTGCCACAGCACGGCTGTGAAATATTCAAAGTCCTACAGGCATTGGCAGAATCCGCGGACGGCCGTCTGCTCCCGGCGGCCGCCGCGAAGCTACTACCCCCTCCCGGGGACGGCTGTCTGCTCCCGGCAGCCGTCCTTACCCCCCTCCCCCGTTTGCACCGCCTGAAGTTAGACCCGCCTTGGTAGGGCCCCCACCGGCCCCGGCTCGCCGGCGTTGGGTGGACGGTTCCTGCCCACTTGCGGGTCCCGGTCGCTTGGCAACCGACCGGGGAGGACCAGCCGCCTCCTTAAACACAGGCTGGAAGGGAAATCCGATCAAGCTACGGAGGACCGGCCGCCTCCTTAAACACAGGCCGGAAGGGAAATCCGATCAAGCTACGGAGGACCGGTCGCCTCCCTAAACACAGGCCGGGCAAAAATCTGCGAATGGGCCCGTCAAGGGTAGTGGGTCATCCAAGGAGGGAGGTACCGGCCGCCTCCTTAAACACAGGCCGGGCAAAAATCTGCGAATGGCCCGTCAAGGGTAGAAGGTCATCCAAGGAGGGAGGTACCGGCCGCCTCCTTAAACACAGGCCGGGCAAAAATCTGCGAATGGCCCGTCAAGGGTAGAAGGTCATCCAAGGAGGGAGGTACCGGCCGCCTCCTTAAACACAGGCCGGGCAAAAATCTGCGAATGGCCCGTCAAGGGTTGTTGGTCATCCAAGGAGGGAGGTACCGGCCGCCTCCTTAAACACAGGCCGGGCAAAAATCTGCGAACGGCCCGTCAAGGGTTCTGTCTCATCCAAGAAAGGGGTACCGGCCGCCTCAGAGGCCGGAGCGAAGGGGGCGAAAGGCTGTCGATGGGGAAGGATCGGGGCCACGGCTAATCTAGCGATGCCCGCGTCGGGCGGTCACTCCGACGAATGAGCGGGGCCGAATCCGGCGCGAGGCGGCCTTCAGGCACGTGGTTCGAGACGACCTCACCCGGCTCTAGCCCGGAGCGAAAAAAACACTCTTATAACCTGACCGACATGCGCCCATGACCCGCCTTGGTAGGGCCCCCACCGGCCCCGGCTACCGCCGGCGTTGGGTGGACGGTTCCTCCCCACTTGCGGGTCGCACTCCAGCGCTAGGCCGCCGCGCGAGCGCGCGCCCCGCGCCGCCCGCGCAGGCCTAGCGCGAACCGTACGGCAGCGAAACCGAGACGCCCCGGCTCAACCTCACCCAGAGGCCATCCACGGAGGCCGAGCGCGCGATCCGACTTGCGGCACGCCACGTGGGCGTCCGCCGGCCGCGCCGGTCGACCGCGAAACCGATTTCTCAAAGACCAAGCCCGAGTCCCAACCTCCGCACATATCCGCACACGCCTTCCCGACCACCGCGAAGCGGGAGGCGTCTATCGTGGCCGCCGGGGCGTATGACCCCTCCGCGTGAGGCGTGCGGGCTCGGGGGGGCCGCAACGACCGAGTCTGACTCGGACGGGGCGCAGCTTCCCTCCCGGTCGCAGCATCAGCGCCGAACGCGCGACGTCACCAGCCCCCCGGAACGGTTCGTCGGGAGCGCGGCAATGGCCCACATCTCACCTCGCCAGCCGGCCGCAGCGGGCCGCGCCGAACCGAGTCTGACTCGGGGTGCGCACAGTCCCGTCTGGGTCACGGAGGCGACGAGCTGTGACCGCCACCGTCGCCCCTTCGTCCTTCCGGATCCCCCCAGCGCCGGCAAAACTCCGCATCCTGGCCGCATCGCGTGACCGGGCGGGCCGCAACGACCGAGTCTGACTCGGACGGGGCGCAGCTTCCCGCCTCGGGCCATCGCAAAGCGTGCCTCGCGCGGGCAAAGTCGCCGGCGCAGCGCCGCGCCCCTCGACAAGAGCGAGCCTCAGCCGGGCTGCGACGACCGAGTCTGACTCGGACGGAGCGCAGCTTCCCGCCTGGGTTACCGCTAGTCGCCGGGCCGACGGCGCCCATCCCCGGACCCCGCCGTTCCCTCGCGGTTTATCCTAAGCCGCCTGCCTTAGCCCAACCGACGTGCCAACCCCCCCGTTGCCGAGTTCGCTCTTCCCGAGCCGCGTCCCCCCGACAATTCCGTCCGTGACCGTCCCGCCCCGCGGCGATCCGCTCTGCCCCAGCAGCCGGCGAGTCAGCGTCCTACGGGTCTGATCTGGCCGCAGTCCGAGCTCCGGGCAGGCACAGCGGCGTCGCGCGGGCGCGGTCGGCGCTCGGAGGCAGCGTCGGGACCGGACCGGCTCCCCGCGGAGACGCTTACGGAGCGCGGCCCGGCACCTCTCGTTACGGCGAAGG
>NW_026061530.1:17500-26571 GCF_024217435.2 Syngnathus scovelli
CGCAACACGCACTTTCCGCCGGACACCGACGGAGGCAACGTCCCCCTCCTGCGGTGACAAAAAAAATCCACCCCTGGTACCTAAAAATTTCTCCAGCGGCGGGCCCCTGGCCTAAACTTTCTCCGGCCCGCGCAACACGCACTTTCCGTCGGACACGGACGGAGGCAACGTCCCCCTCCTGCGGTGACAAAAAAAATCCACCCCTGGTACCTAAAAATTTCTCCAGCGGCGGGCCCCTGGCCTAAATTTTCTCCGGCCCGCGCAACACGCACTTTGCGCCGGACGCCGGTCCCAAACCACCACCGCCGACCGCCACAAGGCGACAGCCACCATCCCCAAGCGCCATCCCCGACCGCCACAAGGCGACCGCCACAAGGCGACCGCCACAAGGCGACAGCCACCATCCCCAAGCGCCATCCCCGACCGCCACAAGGCGACCGCCACCAGCCGACCGCCACAAGGCGACAGCCACCATCCCCAAGCGCCATCCCCAAGCGCCACCCCCGACCGCCACCAGCCGACCGCCACCAGCCGACCGCCACCAGCCGACCGCCACCAGCCGACAGCCACCATCCCCAAGCGCCACCCCCGACCGCCGCCCCCCGACCGCCACAAGGCGACCGCCACCAGCCGACCGCCACAAGGCGACAGCCACCATCCCCAAGCGCCACCCCCGACCGCCACCCCCCGACCGCCACCAGCCGACCGCCACCAGCCGACCGCCACCAGCCGACCGCCACAAGGCGACAGCCACCATCCCCAAGCGCCATCCCCGACCGCCACCCCCCGACCGCCACAAGGCGACAGCCACCATCCCCAAGCGCCATCCCCGACCGCCACCCCCCGACCGCCACCAGCCGACCGCCACCAGCCGACCGCCACAAGGCGACAGCCACCATCCCCAAGCGCCATCCCCGACCGCCACAAGGCGACCGCCACAAGGCGACCGCCACCAGCCGACCGCCACAAGGCGACAGCCACCATCCCCAAGCGCCATCCCCGACCGCCACAAGGCGACCGCCACAAGGCGACCGCCACCAGCCGACCGCCACAAGGCGACAGCCACCATCCCCAAGCGCCATCCCCGACCGCCACCCCCCGACCGCCACCAGCCGACCGCCACCAGCCGACAGCCACCATCCCCAAGCGCCATCCCCAAGCGCCACCCCCGACCGCCACCAGCCGACCGCCACCAGCCGACCGCCACCAGCCGACCGCCACCAGCCGACAGCCACCATCCCCAAGCGCCATCCCCAAGCGCCACCCCCGACCGCCACCAGCCGACAGCCACCAGCCGACCGCCACCAGCCGACCGCCACCGGCCGTTCGCGGTGTGCGCCGCCGTTCCCCAAGCACCCTCCGGGACGAAGCCGGAGCCAGAGAATAGCAGCGGTGGTGCGTAAAAGCTGCGGCCGGGCCTCGCGGAAGGTCCCCGGGCGGCGAGCTGCGGAGCCCCGGCCTCCAGCTTCCACCAGGTAATAGGACCGGGCGCGCGTAAAAGCTGCGGCCGGGCCTCGCGGAAGGTCCTCGGGCATCCAGCGAGATCACACGGCCCCCACCGGAGGCGGCTAGCGCCTCCGTAGAGTAGTACCGGCCCGTGGAAGCGGCCGCCCGTCAGCCTGCGTTGCCGCTGGTCGAAAAATGCACTAAGTGCCAAACCCCATTCATTTACAACGGCGTGTCCGCCAGAGGGCGCACTTCCCCCGGCGGACCAGCCGGCGGGGCTCGTTAGAGAGTGTATCCGCCTGGCAGTGCCTCCTGGACGGCCTGTATTCCGGACCGCGACCGCTAACTTACGGGAGCCTAAACGGCCCGCGGACCAGCCGGCGGGTCCTCCGTGAAAGCCTATCCGCCTGGCGGTGCCTCCTGGCCGGCCTGGATTCCGGACCGCGACCGCTCACTCGCGGGACCCTAAACGGCCCGCGGACCAGCCGGCGGGTCCTCCGTGAAAGCCTATCCGCCTGGCGGTGCCTCCTGGCCGGCCTGGATTCCGGACCGCCACCGCTCACTCGCGGGACCCTAAACGGCCCGCGGACCAGCCGGCGGCTCCTCCGTGAAAGCCTATCCGCCTGGCGGTGCCTCCTGGCCGGCCTGGATTCCGGACCGCCACCGCTCACTCGCGGGACCCTAATCGGCCCGCGGACCAGCCGGCGGATCCTCCGTGAAAGCCTATCCGCCTTCGCCGGTTCCCCGGCCGGCCACGGGTGGCGAGAATCCGGCCTCCTCGCCCGGAGCGCGCTTCGACTTGGGCGAAAAATGCACCAAGTGCCAAACCCCATTCATTTACAACGGCGTGTCCGCCAGAGGGCGCACTTCCTCCGGCCGGCGGGGCTCGTTAGAGAGCGCGTCCGCCTTGGCCGGTTCCCCGGCCGGCCACGGGTGGCGAGAATCCGGCCTCCTCGCCCGGAGCGCGCTTCGACTTGGGCGAAAAATGCACTAAGTGCCAAACCCCATTCATTTACAACGGCGTGTCCGCCAGAGGGCGCACTTCCTCCGGCCGGCGGGGCTCGTTAGAGAGCGCGTCCGCTTTCGCCGGTTCCCCGGTCGGCCGCGAACGGCGAAAAGCCGGCCTCTTCCCCCGGAGCCCGGTGGGCGAATTTTTTTTTTTTTTTTTTTTTTCAAAGTGCCAACGGCTCTCGCGCCGCGCTGCGTCCGCCTTCGCCGGTTCCCCGGTCGGCCCGAACGAGCGAAAATTCGGCCTCTTGCCCCGGAGCCCGGTCGGCGAATTATTTATTTATTTATTTATTTATTTTTCCAAAGTGCCAACGGCTCTCGCGCCGCGATGCGTCCGCCTTCGCCGGTTCCCCGGTCGGCCACGAACGGCCAAAAATCGGCCTCTCCCCCCGGAGCCCGGTCGGCGAATTATTATTTATTTATTTATTTATTTATTTATTTTTCCAAAGTGCCAACGGCTCTCGCGCCGCGATGCGTCCGCCTTCGCCGGTTCCCCGGTCGGCCACGAAGTATTGCGCATGATTATACGCGATGTTAATATTTATTTAATTATTAAATAAATACATACATGTGTTTATTAATGATATACGCGATGTTAATATTTATTTAATTATTACCTATATTATGAATAAACTAACGGTGATTTTACACGATTTGACTACATACGTGACCGTGATATAGTGCCGAGGGCTCCCGCGCCGTCACGCGTCCGCCTTGGCACGGGTCGCCCGCGGCAGCGAGCGTTCGGCTCGCGGGGGTCCGCGGGGTGTTATTAGGGAGTGCGGCAGCCGTGCCGAGGCTCCGGCCGGCCGCCGGAAGTCCCGCGGGGGAGCGTCGGAGCTCCGCGAGGCCGGCCGGGGAGCCTCTTAGTCATCGCCCGCGCTCGCGGTGGTCCCGGTCGCTTAAAGTGCCACGGGAGGCGTAGCGATGCGAGTGAGTGTGCGCAAAGTGCGAGAGGCGGTGCATTTACGCGCCGTGTCCGCGAGAGGGAGGCAATTCCCCGTTGCGACCTCCGGGAGATCAGCGGGCCGCCGAAAAGGCTCGGCCGGGGTGCCTGGAGCCTCCTCGGGCGTCGAGTTAGGAGGGGGGCGCGCGGAGAACCGGCTGGATGTCCCCTGGAAGCTCAGCGGGCCGTGGGAAAGGCTTGGCCGGGGTGCCGGAAGCCTCGGCCGGCTTAAAAGTGAGGAGGAAAGCGCGCGGAGAACCGGCCGGAGGTCCCCTGGAAGCTCAGCGGGCCGTGGAGAAAGCTTAGCCGGGGTGCCTGGAGCCTCGGCCGGCTTAAAATGTGAGGAGGAAAGCGCGCGGAGAACCGGCCGGAGGTCCCCTGGAAGCTCAGCGGGACGTGGGAAACGCTTGGCCGGGGTGCCGGAAGCCTCGGCCGGCTTAAAAGTGAGGAGGAAAGCGCGCGGAGAACCGGCCGGAGGTCCCCTGGAAGCTCAGCGGGCCGTGGGAAACGCTTGGCCGGGGTGCCGGGAGCCTCGGCCGGCTTAAAACGTGAGGAGGAAAGCACCGGGAGAACCGGCTGGAGGTCTTCTGGAAGCTCAGCGGGCCGCCGAAAACGCGTAGCCGAGGTGCCGGGAGCCTCCTCGGGCGTCAAAAGTGAGGAGCGACGCACCCCCGAGAACCGCCCGGGTCCTCCAGCCACCGTTGAAAAAGACGTCGAGTCAGGCTACCTTAAGAGAGTCACAGTTACTCCCGCCGTTTACCCGCGCGGAGCGTCATCGCCTCCGCGAACCGTCAAAAATAAATAAATTCATAAATAAATAAATGTCAAGTGAGCCTACCTTAAGAGAGTCACAGTTACTCCCGCCGTTTACCCGCGCGGAGCGTCATCGCCTCCGCGAACCGTCAAAAATAAATAAATACATAAATAAATAGATGTCAAGTGAGCCTACCTTAAGAGAGTCACAGTTACTCCCGCCGTTTACCCGCGCGGAGCGTCATCGCCTCCGCGAACCGTCAAAAATAAATAAATACATAAATAAATAGATGTCAAGTGAGCCTACCTTAAGAGAGTCACAGTTACTCCCGCCGTTTACCCGCGCGGAGCGTCATCGCCTCCGCGAACCGTCAAAAATAAATAAATACATAAATAAATAGATGTCAAGTGAGCCTACCTTAAGAGAGTCACAGTTACTCCCGCCGTTTACCCGCGCGGAGCGTCATCGCCTCCGCGAACCGTCAAAAATAAATAAATACATAAATAAATAGATGTCAAGTGAGCCTACCTTAAGAGAGTCACAGTTACTCCCGCCGTTTACCCGCGCGGAGCGTCATCGCCTCCGCGAACCGTCAAAAATAAATAAATACATAAATAAATAGATGTCAAGTGAGCCTACCTTAAGAGAGTCACAGTTACTCCCGCCGTTTACCCGCGCGGAGCGTCATCGCCTCCGCGAACCGTCAAAAATAAATAAATACATAAATAAATAGATGTCAAGTGAGCCTACCTTAAGAGAGTCACAGTTACTCCCGCCGTTTACCCGCGCGGAGCGTCATCGCCTCCGCGAACCGTCAAAAATAAATAAATACATAAATAAATAGATGTCAAGTGAGCCTACCTTAAGAGAGTCACAGTTACTCCCGCCGTTTACCCGCGCGGAGCGTCATCGCCTCCGCGAACCGTCAAAAATAAATAAATACATGAATAAATAGTCAAGTGAGCCTACCTTAAGAGAGTCGTAGTTACTCCCGCCGTTCGGCCGCTTAAAGTGCCACGGGAGGCGTAGCAATGCGAGTGAGTGTGCGCCAAGTGCGAGAGGCGGTGTATTTACTCGCCGTGTCCGCGAGAGGGAGGTAACTCCCCGTTGCGACCTCCGGGAGAGCAACGGGCCGCCGAAAACGCTCAGCCGAGGTGCTGGAAGCCTCGGCCGGCTCTCAAAGCGAGGCGCGAGGCACCGGGAGAACCGGCTGGAGGTACCCTGGAAGCTCAGCGGGCCGTGGGAAACGCTCAGCCGAGGTGCTGGAAGCCTCGGCCGGCTCACAAAGCGAGGCGCGAGGCACCGGGAGAACCGGCTGGAGGTCCCCTGGAAGCTCAGCGGGCCGTGGGAAACGCTCAGCCGAGGTGCTGGAAGCCTCGGCCGGCTCACAAAGCGAGGCGCGAGGCACCGGGAGAACCGGCCGGAGGTCCCCTGGAAGCTCAGCGGGCCGTGGAGAAAGCTTAGCCGGGGTGCCGGAAGCCTCGGCCGGCTTAAAATGTGAGGAGGAAACCGGCTGGACGTCTTCTGGAAGATCAGCGGGCCGTGGAAAATGCTAAGCCGAGGTGCTGGTTGTCGAATAAGGCTCCGCCATCTCGTAGAAGGTGCTAATAAAGTTCATATCCGCTCGGCTGGAGGTAATTGGCCCGCGGACCGGCCGGCGGGACCTCCGTGACAGCCTACCCGCCTGGCGGTGCCTCCTGGCCGGCGTGCATTCCGGGCCGCGACCGCTAACTTACGGGACCATAAATGGCCCGCGGACCAGCTGGCGGGACCTCCGTGACCGCCTATCCGCCTGGCGGTGCCTCCTGGCCGGCCTGGATTCCGGACCGCGACCGCTCACTCGCGGGACCCTAAATGGCCCGCGGACCAGCCGGCGGGACCTCCGTGACAGCCTATCCGCCTCCCGGTGGCTGCTGGCCGGCGCGGATTCCGGGCCGCGACCGCTAACTTACGGGACCCCAATTGGCCCGCGGACCAGCCGGCGGGACCCCCGTGACCGCCTATCCGCCTTGGCCGGTTCCCCGGCCGGCCACGGATGGCGAGAATCCGGCCTCCTCGCCCGGAGCGCTCGTCGGCTTCGGCGAAAAATGCACTAAGTGCCAAACCCCATTCATTTACAATGGCGTGTCCGCCAGAGGGCGCAGTTCCCCCCGCGGACCGGCCGGCGGGACCTCCGTGACAGCCTATCCGCCTGGCGGTGGCTGCGGGCCGGCGCGGATTCCGGGCCGCGACCGCTAACTTACGGGACCCCGATTGGCCCGCGGACCAGCCGGCGGGACCTCCGTGACCGCCTATCCGCCTGCGCTGGTTCCCCGGCCGGCGCGAATTCCGGGCCGCGACCGCTAACTTACGGGACCCCGATTGGCCCGCGGACCAGCCGGCGGGACCTCCGTGACCGCCTATCCGCCTGCGCTGGTTCCCCGGCCGGCGCGAATTCCGGGCCGCGACCGCTAACTTACGGGACCCCGATTGGCCCGCGGACCAGCCGGCGGGACCTCCGTGACCGCCTATCCGCCTGCGCTGGTTCCCCGGCCGGCGCGAATTCCGGGCCGCGACCGCTAACTTACGGGACCCCGATTGGCCCGCGGACCAGCCGGCGGGACCTCCGTGACCGCCTATCCGCCTGCGCTGGTTCCCCGGCCGGCGCGAATTCCGGGCCGCGACCGCTAACTTACGGGACCCCGATTGGCCCGCGGACCAGCCGGCGGGACCTCCGTGACCGCCTATCCGCCTGCGCTGGTTCCCCGGCCGGCGCGAATTCCGGGCCGCGACCGCTAACTTACGGGACCCCGATTGGCCCGCGGACCAGCCGGCGGGACCTCCGTGACCGCCTATCCGCCTGCGCTGGTTCCCCGGCCGGCGCGAATTCCGGGCCGCGACCGCTAACTTACGGGACCCCAATTGGCCCGCGGACCAGCCGGCGGGACCTCCGTGACCGCCTATCCGCCTCCGCTGGTTCCCCGCTCGGCGTGGATTCCGGACCGCGACCGCTAAATTACGGGACCCAAATTGGCCCGCGGACCAGCCGGCGGGACCTCCGTGACCGCCTATCCGCCTTCGCTGGTTCCCCGGTCGGCCACAGATGACGAATATTCGGCCTCTCGCTCTGGAAGTCCTGCCGACTTAGCCGAAAATTTTCTAAGTGCCATCGGCTCTCGCTCGGAAAAGTGTCCGCCTCGTCTGGTTCCCCAGCTCGGCCTCAGAATTCGAAAATTCGGCCTCTCTGAGGTACCAGGGGTAGGCTTTATGTACTTGGTCCCCCCAGTTAGTGTACTCATCACTTTACCCCCCTTTCGCAAAATATAGTCGGCACGTATGTGCAGAACTGTTTATTTTCATTTTAAAAATTTTCTAAGTGCCAGCGGAAGCTGTCACACGAACTGTCCGAGCTACCACGGTGCCCATCCCGGGCAGTGACGGCAAAAGGCCGATGTGTGTTTGATGGAAGTCTGAATAATTTCTAAGTGCCAACGGCTCAACCGCCGTAAAGTGTCCGCCTCGGCTGGTTCTCCCGGTCGGCCCGAACGAGCGAAAATTCGGCCTCTTCCCCTGGAGGTCCGGAACATTTTGGCGAATATTTTCAAAGTGCCAACGGCTGTTCCGCCGTAACGTGTCCGACCCGGCTGGTTCCTCCGGTCGGCCCGAACGAGCGAAAATTCGGCCTCTTCCCCTGGAGGTCCGGACGACTTTGGCGAATATTTTCTAAGTGCGAACGGCTGTTGCGCCGTAACGTGTCCGACCCGGCTGGTTCCTCCGGTCGGCCTGAACGAGCGAAAATTCGGCCTCTTCCCCTGGAGGTCCGGACGACTTTGGCGAATATTTTCAAAGTGCCAACGGCTGTTGGGCCGTAAAGTGTCCGACCCGGCTGGTTCCTCCGGTCGGCCCGAACGAGCGAAAATTCGGCCTCTTCCCCTGGAGGTCCGGAACATTTTGGCGAATATTTTCAAAGTGCCAACGGCTGTTGCGCCGTAACGTGTCCGACCCGGCCGGTTCCTCCGGTCGGCCCGAACGAGCGAAAATTCGGCCTCTTCCCCTGGAGGTCCGGAACATTTTGGCGAATATTTTCAAAGTGCCAACGGCCGTTCCGCCGTAAAGTGTCCGACCCGGCTGGTTCCTCCGGTCGGCCCGAACGAGCGAAAATTCGGCCTCTTCCCCTGGAGGTCCGGACGACTTTGGCGAATATTTTCAAAGTGCCAACGGCTGTTGGGCCGTAAAGTGTCCGACCCGGCTGGTTCCTCCGGTCGGCCCGAACGAGCGAAAATTCGGCCTCTTAACCCTGGAGGTCCGTTCAAGTTTAACGAATAATTTCTAAGTGCTAACGGCTGTTGCGCCGTAACGTGTCCGACCCGGCCGGTTCCTCCGGTCGGCCCGAACGAGCGAAAATACGGCCTCTTCCCCTGGAGGTCCGGAACATTTTGGCGAATATTTTCAAAGTGCCAACGGCTGTTGCGCCGTAACGTGTCCGACCCGGCTGGTTCCTCCGGTCGGCCCGAACGAGCGAAAATTCGGCCTCTTCCCCTGGAGGTCCGTTCAAGATTAACGAATATTTTCTAAGTGCCAACGGCTCTTGCGCCGAAAAGCGTCCGCCTCGGCTGGTTCCCGATGTCGGCCAGAACAAGTGAAAATTCGGCCTCTTCCCCTGGAAGTCCGGCCGAGTTCGGCGAATATTTCCTAAGTGCCAACGGCTGTTCCGCCGTAAAGAGTCCGACTCGGCTGGTTCCCGATGTCGGCCAGAACAGGTGAAAATTCGGCCTCTTCCCCTGGAGGTCCGTTCAAGTTTGGCGAATATTTTCTAAGTGCCAACGGCTGCTCCGCCTTAAAGTGTCCGACTCGGCTGGTTCCCGATGTCGGGCAGAACAAGTGACAATTCGGCCTCTTCCCCTGGAAGTCCGGCCGAGTTTGGCGAATATTTTCTAA
>NW_026061531.1:12500-26511 GCF_024217435.2 Syngnathus scovelli
CGGAGTGACCGCCCGACGCGGGCATCGCTAGATTAGCCGTGGCCCCGATCCTTCCCCATCGACAGCCTTTCGCCCCCTTCGCTCCGGCCTCTGAGGCGGCCGGTACCCCTTTCTTGGATGAGACAGAACCCTTGACGGGCCGTTCGCAGATTTTTGCCCGGGCTTTATTTACCGAGGCGGCCGGTACCTCCGTCTGCCTTGGATGGACCGCATCCGCAGATTTTCGTCCGGCCTTAGCTTAAGGAGACGGCCGTTGCCTCCGATCCTCCGGGCTAGAGCCGGGTGAGGTCGTCTCGAACCACGTGCCTGAAGGCCGCCTACGCCGGATTCGGCCCCGCTCATTCGTCGGAGTGACCGCCCGACGCGGGCATCGCTAGATTAGCCGTGGCCCCGATCCTTCCCCATCGACAGCCTTTCGCCCCCTGTACTCCGGCCTGTTAATAGAGGCGGCCGGTACCCCCACCTTGGATGAGCCAGAATCCTTGACGGACCATTCGCAGATTTTTGCCCGGGCTTTGTTTACCGAGGCGGCCGGTACCTCCGTCTGCCTTGGATGGACCGCATCCGCAGATTTTCGTCCGGCCTTAGCTTAAGGAGACGGCCGTTGCCTCCGATCCTCCGGGCTAGAGCCGGGTGAGGTCGTCTCGAACCACGTGCCTGAAGGCCGCCTCGCGCCGGATTCGGCCCCGCTCATTCGTCGGAGTGACCGCCCGACGCGGGCATCGCTAGATTAGCCGTGGCCCCGATCCTTCCCCATCGACAGCCTTTCGCCCCCTGTACTCCGGCCTGTTAGTAAGGCGGCCGGTACCCCCTTTCTTGGATGAGCCAGAATCCTTGACGGACCGTTCGCAGATTTTTGCCCGGCCTGTGTTTAAGGAGGCGGCCTGGTACCTCCTTCCTTGGATGACCCACTACCCTTGACGGGCCCATTCGCAGATTTTTGCCCGGCCTGTTAATAGAGGCGGCCGGTACCCCCTTTCTTGGATGACCTACTACCCTTGACGGGCCATTCGCAGATTTTTGCCCGGCCTGTGTTTAAGGAGGCGGCCGGTACCTCCTTCCTTGGATGACCCACTACCCTTGACGGGCCCATTCGCAGATTTTTGCCCGGCCTGTTAATAGAGGCGGCCGGTACCCCCTTTCTTGGATGACCTACTACCCTTGACGGGCCATTCGCAGATTTTTGCCCGGCCTGTGTTTAAGGAGGCGGCCGGTACCTCCTTCCTTGGATGACCCACTACCCTTGACGGGCCCATTCGCAGATTTTTGCCCGGCCTGTTAATAGAGGCGGCCGGTACCCCCTTTCTTGGATGACCTACTACCCTTGACGGGCCATTCGCAGATTTTTGCCCGGCCTGTGTTTAAGGAGGCGGCCGGTACCTCCTTCCTTGGATGACCTTCTACCCTTGACGGGCCATTCGTGGATTTTTGCCCGGCCTGTGTTTAGGGAGGCGACCGGTCCTCCGTAACTTGATCGGATTTCCCTTCCGGCCTGAGTTTATGGAGGCGGCCGGTCCTCCGTAGCTTGATTGGATTTCCCTTCCGGCCTGTGTTTATGGAGGCGGCCGGTCCTCCGTAGCTTGATTGGATTTCCCTTCCGGCCTGAGTTTATGGAGGCGGCCGGTCCTCCGTAGCTTGATCGGATTTCCCTTCCAGCCTGTGTTTAAGGAGGCGGCTGGTCCTCCCCGGTCGGTTGCCAAGCGACCGGGACCCGCAAGTGGGCAGGAACCGTCCACCCAACGCCGGCGAGCCGGGGCCGGTGGGGGCCCTACCAAGGCGGGTCTAACTTCAGGCGGTGCAAACGGGGGAGGGGGGTAAGGACGGCTGCCGGGAGCAGACAGCCGTCCCCGGGAGGGGGTAGTAGCTTCGCGGCGGCCGCCGGGAGCAGACGGCCGTCCGCGGATTCTGCCAATGCCTGTAGGACTTTGAATATTTCACAGCCGTGCTGTGGCACTTAGAAAATTTTTCAGAGATGTGGCACTTAGAAAGTTTTTCAGAGATGTGGCACTTAGAAATTTTTTCAGAGATGTGGCACTTAGAAATTTTTTGAGAGATGTGGCACTTAGAAATTTTTTGAGAGATGTGGCACTTTGAAAATTTTTGAGAAATGTGGCACTTAGAAAATTTTCTCTCTCTCTCTCTGGAAGTGCCGTGCCTTCTTCAGTTCTGCTATCCGAGCAGGGGACGCTTGCTGGCGGCCGTTACCAGCGCTCGGACCAGGCCCAATTGATTTGCATGGAAAACAATTGCGTCCCCCATGCTCGTTCTGACTATATTTTGCGAAAGGGGGGTAAAGTGATGAGTACACTAAGTGGGGGGACCAACCCATGTACTCTAGAAAAAGTACATGGGTTGACAAAAGACCAGTTGGTAATGCACCCCTGGTACCCCAACCCCTGGTACCTTTAGGCACTTAGAAAAAATTTCGCCCAAATTTGGAGGTCGCTCCAGGGGAAGAGGCCGAATTTTCGCCTATTACGGCCGACCGCGGGAACCAGCCGAGGCGGACGCTTTTCGGCGCAAGAGCCGTTGGCACTTAGAAAATATTCGCTAAACTTCAAAGGACCTCCAGGGGAAGAGGCCGAATTGTCACTTTTTCTGGCCGACATCGGGAACCAGCCGAGTCGGACTCTTTACGGCGGAGCAGCCGTTGGCACTTAGAAAATATTCGCCAAACTCGGCCGGACTTCCAGGGGAAGAGGCCGAATTGTCACTTGTTCTGCCCGACATCGGGAACCAGCCGAGTCGGACACTTTAAGGCGGAGCAGCCGTTGGCACTTAGAAAATATTCGCCAAACTTGAACGGACCTCCAGGGGAAGAGGCCGAATTTTCACCTGTTCTGGCCGACATCGGGAACCAGCCGAGTCGGACGCTTTAAGGCGGAGCAGCCGTTGGCACTTAGAAAATATTCGTTAAACTTGAAAGGACCTCCAGGGGAAGAGGCCGAATTGTCACTTGTTCTGGCCGACATCGGGAACCAGCCGAGTCGGACGCTTTACGGCGGAGCAGCCGTTGGCACTTAGAAAATATTCGCCAAAATGTTCCGGACCTCCAGGGGAAGAGGCCAAATTTTCACTTGTTCTGGCCGACTGGGTGAACCGGCCGAGGCGGACACTTTACGGCGGAGCAGCCGTTGGCACTTAGAAAATATTCGTTAAACTTCAACTGACCTCCAGGGGAAGAGGCCGAATTTTCACTTGTTCTGGCCGACATCGGGAACCAGCCAAGTCGGACCCTTTACGGCTGAGCAGCCGTTGGCACTTAGGAAATATTTGCCTTAACTCGGCCGGACTTCCAGGGGAAGAGGCCGGATTTTCACTTGTTCTGGCCGACATCGGGAACCAGCCGAGTCGGACACTTAAAGGCTGAGCAGCCGTTGGCACTTAGGAAATATTTGCCTTAACTCGGCCGGACTTCCAGGGGAAGAGGCCGAATTTTCACTTGTTCTGGCCGACATCGGGAACCAGCCGAGTCGGACGCTTTACGGCGGAGCAGCCGTTGGCACTTAGAAAATATTCGTTAATCTTGAACGGACCTCCAGGGGAAGAGGCCGAATTTTCACTTGTTCTGGCCGACATCGGGAACCAGCCGAGTCGGACTCTTTACGGCGGAACAGCCGTTGGCACTTAGGAAATATTCGCCGAACTCGGCCGGACTTCCAGGGGAAGAGGCCGATTTTTCACTTGTTCTGGCCGACATCGGGAACCAGCCGAGTCGGACTCTTTACGGCGGAGCAGCCGTTGGCACTTAGGAAATATTTGCCAAAATGTTCCGGACCTCCAGGGGAAGAGGCCGAATATTCACTTGTTCTGGCCGACATCGGGAACCAGCCGAGTCGGACACTTTACGGCGGAGCAGCCGTTGGCACTTAGGAAATATTCGTTAAACTTCAACTGACCTCCAGGGGAAGAGGCCGAATTTTCACTTGTTCTGGCCGACATCGGGAACCAGCCGAGTCGGTCTCTTTACGGCGGAGCAGCCGTTGGCACTTAGGAAATATTCGCCGAACTTGGCCGGACTTCCAGGGGAAGAGGCCGGATTTTCACTTGTTCTGGCCGACATCGGGAACCAGCCGAGTCGGACACTTTACGGCGGAGCAGCCGTTGGCACTTAGGAAATATTCGCCAAAATGTTCCGGACCTCCAGGGGAAGAGGCCGAATTTTCGCTCGTTCGGGCCGACATCGGGAACCAGCCGAGTCGGACACTTTAAGGCTGAGCAGCCGTTGGCACTTAGGAAATATTCGCCTTAACTCGGCCGGACTTCCAGGGGAAGAGGCCGGATTTTCACTTGTTCTGGCCGACATCGGGAACCAGCCGAGTC
Source organism: Syngnathus scovelli (assembly GCF_024217435.2). Classification (NCBI taxonomy): domain Eukaryota; kingdom Metazoa; phylum Chordata; class Actinopteri; order Syngnathiformes; family Syngnathidae; genus Syngnathus; species Syngnathus scovelli. Next base: position 16,824 of record NW_026061531.1, read on the forward strand.
GGACTCTTTACGGCGGAACAGCCGTTGGCACTTAGGAAATATTCGCCGAACTCGGCCGGACTTCCAGGGGAAGAGGCCGATTTTTCACTTGTTCTGGCCGACATCGGGAACCAGCCGAGTCGGACCCTTTACGGCGGAACAGCCGTTGGCACTTAGGAAATATTCGCCTTAACTCGGCCGGACTTCCAGGGGAAGAGGCCGGATTTTCACTTGTTCTGGCCGACATCGGGAACCAGCCGAGTCGGACTCTTTACGGCGGAACAGCCGTTGGCACTTAGGAAATATTCGCCGAACTCGGCCGGACTTCCAGGGGAAGAGGCCGATTTTTCACTTGTTCTGGCCGACATCGGGAACCAGCCGAGTCGGACCCTTTACGGCGGAACAGCCGTTGGCACTTAGGAAATATTCGCCTTAACTCGGCCGGACTTCCAGGGGAAGAGGCCGGATTTTCACTTGTTCTGGCCGACATCGGGAACCAGCCGAGTCGGACTCTTTACGGCGGAACAGCCGTTGGCACTTAGGAAATATTCGCCGAACTCGGCCGGACTTCCAGGGGAAGAGGCCGATTTTTCACTTGTTCTGGCCGACATCGGGAACCAGCCGAGTCGGACCCTTTACGGCGGAACAGCCGTTGGCACTTAGGAAATATTTGCCTTAACTCGGCCGGACTTCCAGGGGAAGAGGCCGGATTTTCACTTGTTCTGGCCGACATCGGGAACCAGCCGAGTCGGACTCTTTACGGCGGAACAGCCGTTGGCACTTAGGAAATATTCGCCGAACTCGGCCGGACTTCCAGGGGAAGAGGCCGATTTTTCACTTGTTCTGGCCGACATCGGGAACCAGCCGAGTCGGACTCTTTACGGCGGAACAGCCGTTGGCACTTAGGAAATATTTGCCTTAACTCGGCCGGACTTCCAGGGGAAGAGGCCGGATTTTCACTTGTTCTGGCCGACATCGGGAACCAGCCGAGTCGGACTCTTTACGGCGGAACAGCCGTTGGCACTTAGGAAATATTCGCCGAACTCGGCCGGACTTCCAGGGGAAGAGGCCGATTTTTCACTTGTTCTGGCCGACATCGGGAACCAGCCGAGTCGGACCCTTTACGGCGGAACAGCCGTTGGCACTTAGGAAATATTTGCCTTAACTCGGCCGGACTTCCAGGGGAAGAGGCCGGATTTTCACTTGTTCTGGCCGACATCGGGAACCAGCCGAGTCGGACTCTTTACGGCGGAACAGCCGTTGGCACTTAGGAAATATTCGCCGAACTCGGCCGGACTTCCAGGGGAAGAGGCCGATTTTTCACTTGTTCTGGCCGACATCGGGAACCAGCCGAGTCGGACTCTTTACGGCGGAACAGCCGTTGGCACTTAGGAAATATTCGTTAATCTTGAACGGACCTCCAGGGGAAGAGGCCGAATTTTCACTTGTTCTGGCCGACATCGGGAACCAGCCGAGTCGGACGCTTTACGGCGGAGCAGCCGTTGGCACTTAGGAAATATTTGCCTTAACTCGGCCGGACTTCCAGGGGAAGAGGCCGAATTTTCACTTGTTCTGGCCGACATCGGGAACCAGCCGAGTCGGACCCTTTAAGGCTGAGCAGCCGTTGGCACTTAGGAAATATTTGCCTTAACTCGGCCGGACTTCCAGGGGAAGAGGCCGATTTTTCACTTGTTCTGGCCGACCGGGGGAACCAGCCGAGTCGGACACTTTACGGCGGAGCAGCCGTTGGCACTTAGGAAATATTCGCCAAAATGTTCCGGACCTCCAGGGGAAGAGGCCGAATTTTCACTTGTTCTGGCCGACCGGGGGAACCAGCCGAGGCGGACACTTTACGGCGGAGCAGCCGTTGGCACTTTGAAAATATTCGCCAAAATGTTCCGGACCTCCAGGGGAAGAGGCCGAATTTTCACTTGTTCTGGCCGACCGGGGGAACCAGCCGAGGCGGACACTTTACGGCGGAGCAGCCGTTGGCACTTTGAAAATATTCGCCAAAATGTTCCGGACCTCCAGGGGAAGAGGCCGAATTTTCGCTCGTTCGGGCCGACCGGGAGAACCAGCCGAGGCGGACACTTTACGGCGGTTGAGCCGTTGGCACTTAGAAATTATTCAGACTTCCATAAACACACATCGGCCTTTTGCCGTCACTGCCCGGGATGGGCACCGTGGTAGCTAGGACAGTTCGTGTGACAGCTTCCGCTGGCACTTAGACAATTTTTAAAATGAAAATAAACAGTTCTGCACATACGTGCCGACTATATTTTGCGAAAGGGGGGTAAAGTGATGAGTACACTAAGTGGGGGGACCAAGTACATAAAGCCTACCCCTGGTACCTCAGAGAGGCCGAATTGACACATTTTGTGTCCGACCGCGGGAACCAGACGAGGCGGACGCTTTTCGGCGCAAGAGCCGTTGGCACTTAGAAAATATTCGTTAATCTTGAACGGACCTCCAGGGGAAGAGGCCGAATTTTCACTTGTTCTGGCCGACATCGGGAACCAGCCGAGTCGGACGCTTTACGGCGGAGCAGCCGTTGGCACTTTGAAAATATTCGTTAAACTTCAACTGACCTCCAGGGGAAGAGGCCGAATTTTCACTTGTTCTGGCCGACATCGGGAACCAGCCGAGTCGGACGCTTTACGGCGGAGCAGCCGTTGGCACTTAGAAAATATTCGTTAAACTTCAACTGACCTCCAGGGGAAGAGGCCGAATTTTCACTTGTTCTGGCCGACATCGGGAACCAGCCGAGTCGGACGCTTTACGGCGGAGCAGCCGTTGGCACTTAGAAAATATTCGTTAATCTTGAACGGACCTCCAGGGGAAGAGGCCGAATATTCACTTGTTCTGGCCGACATCGGGAACCAGCCGAGTCGGACGCTTTACGGCGGAGCAGCCGTTGGCACTTAGAAAATATTCGTTAATCTTGAACGGACCTCCAGGGGAAGAGGCCGAATATTCACTTGTTCTGGCCGACATCGGGAACCAGCCGAGTCGGACTCTTTACGGCGGAACAGCCGTTGGCACTTAGGAAATATTCGCCGAACTTGGCCGGACTTCCAGGGGAAGAGGCCGGATTTTCACTTGTTCTGGCCGACATCGGGAACCAGCCGAGTCGGACACTTTACGGCGGAGCAGCCGTTGGCACTTAGGAAATATTTGCCAAAATGTTCCGGACCTCCAGGGGAAGAGGCCGAATATTCACTTGTTCTGGCCGACATCGGGAACCAGCCGAGTCGGACACTTTAAGGCTGAGCAGCCGTTGGCACTTAGGAAATATTCGCCTTAACTCGGCCGGACTTCCAGGGGAAGAGGCCGGATTTTCACTTGTTCTGGCCGACATCGGGAACCAGCCGAGTCGGACACTTTAAGGCTGAGCAGCCGTTGGCACTTAGGAAATATTTGCCTTAACTCGGCCGGACTTCCAGGGGAAGAGGCCGGATTTTCACTTGTTCTGGACGACCGGGGGAACCGGCCGAGTCGGACACTTTACGGCGGAGCAGCCGTTGGCACTTAGGAAATATTTGCCAAAATGTTCCGGACCTCCAGGGGAAGAGGCCGGATTTTCACTTGTTCTGGCCGACATCGGGAACCAGCCGAGGCGGACACTTTACGGCGGAACAGCCGTTGGCACTTAGGAAATATTCGCCAAAATGTTCCGGACCTCCAGGGGAAGAGGCCGATTTTTCACTTGTTCTGGCCGACATCGGGAACCAGCCGAGTCGGACCCTTTACGGCGGAACAGCCGTTGGCACTTAGGAAATATTTGCCTTAACTCGGCCGGACTTCCAGGGGAAGAGGCCGGATTTTCACTTGTTCTGGCCGACATCGGGAACCGGCCGAGTCGGACACTTTAAGGCTGAGCAGCCGTTGGCACTTAGGAAATATTCGCCTTAACTCGGCCGGACTTCCAGGGGAAGAGGCCGGATTTTCACTTGTTCTGGCCGACATCGGGAACCAGCCGAGTCGGACACTTTAAGGCTGAGCAGCCGTTGGCACTTAGGAAATATTCGCCTTAACTCGGCCGGACTTCCAGGGGAAGAGGCCGGATTTTCACTTGTTCTGGCCGACATCGGGAACCAGCCGAGTCGGACTCTTTACGGCGGAACAGCCGTTGGCACTTAGGAAATATTTGCCTTAACTCGGCCGGACTTCCAGGGGAAGAGGCCGGATTTTCACTTGTTCTGGCCGACATCGGGAACCAGCCGAGTCGGACTCTTTACGGCGGAACAGCCGTTGGCACTTAGGAAATATTCGCCGAACTTGGCCGGACTTCCAGGGGAAGAGGCCGATTTTTCACTTGTTCTGGCCGACATCGGGAACCAGCCGAGTCGGACTCTTTACGGCGGAACAGCCGTTGGCACTTAGGAAATATTTGCCTTAACTCGGCCGGACTTCCAGGGGAAGAGGCCGAATTTTCACTTGTTCTGGCCGACATCGGGAACCAGCCGAGTCGGACTCTTTACGGCGGAACAGCCGTTGGCACTTAGGAAATATTCGCCGAACTTGGCCGGACTTCCAGGGGAAGAGGCCGATTTTTCACTTGTTCTGGCCGACATCGGGAACCAGCCGAGTCGGACCCTTTACGGCGGAACAGCCGTTGGCACTTGGGAAATATTTGCCTTAACTCGGCCGGACTTCCAGGGGAAGAGGCCGAATTTTCACTTGTTCTGGCCGACATCGGGAACCAGCCGAGTCGGACTCTTTACGGCGGAACAGCCGTTGGCACTTAGAAAATATTCGTTAAACTTCAACTGACCTCCAGGGGAAGAGGCCGAATTTTCACTTGTTCTGGCCGACATCGGGAACCAGCCGAGTCGGACTCTTTACGGCGGAACAGCCGTTGGCACTTAGAAAATATTCGTTAAACTTCAACTGACCTCCAGGGGAAGAGGCCGAATTTTCACTTGTTCTGGCCGACATCGGGAACCAGCCGAGTCGGACGCTTTTCGGCGGAGCAGCCGTTGGCACTTAGAAAATATTCGTTAATCTTGAACGGACCTCCAGGGGAAGAGGCCGAATTTCCACTTATTCTGGCCGACATCGGGAACCAGCCGAGTCGGACGCTTTACGGCGGAGCAGCCGTTGGCACTTAGGAAATATTTGCCTTAACTCGGCCGGACTTCCAGGGGAAGAGGCCGATTTTTCACTTGTTCTGGCCGACATCGGGAACCAGCCGAGTCGGACCCTTTACGGCGGAACAGCCGTTGGCACTTAGGAAATATTTGCCTTAACTCGGCCGGACTTCCAGGGGAAGAGGCCGATTTTTCACTTGTTCTGGCCGACATCGGGAACCAGCCGAGTCGGACTCTTTACGGCGGAACAGCCGTTGGCACTTAGGAAATATTCGCCAAAATGTTCCGGACCTCCAGGGGAAGAGGCCGAATTTTCACTTGTTCTGGCCGACCGGGGGAACCAGCCGAGGCGGACACTTTACGGCGGAGCACCCGTTGGCACTTAGAAAATATTCGCCAAAATGTTCCGGACCTCCAGGGAAAGAGGCCGAATTTTCGCTCGTTCGGGCCGACCGGGAGAACCGGCCGAGGCGGACACTTTACGGCGGTTGAGCCGTTGGCACTTAGAAATTATTCAGACTTCCATCAAACACACATCGGCCTTTTGCCGTCACTGCCCGGGATGGGCACCGTGGTAGCTCGGACAGTTCGTGTGACAGCTTCCGCTGGCACTTAGACAATTTTTAAAATGAAAATAAACAGTTCTGCACATACGTGCCGACTATATTTTGCGAAAGGGGGGTAAAGTGATGAGTACACTAAGTGGGGGGACCAAGTACATAAAGCCCTCCCCTGGTACCTCAGAGAGGCCGAATTGACACATTTTGTGTCCGACCGCGGGAACCAGCCGAGGCGGACGCTTTTCGGCGCAAGAGCCGTTGGCACTTAGAAAATATTCGTTAATCTTGAACGGACCTCCAGGGGAAGAGGCCGAATTTTCACTTGTTCTGGCCGACATCGGGAACCAGCCGAGGCGGACGCTTTTCGGCGCAAGAGCCGTTGGCACTTAGAAAATATTCGTTAATCTTGAACGGACCTCCAGGGGAAGAGGCCGAATTTTCACTTGTTCTGGCCGACATCGGGAACCAGCCGAGTCGGACGCTTTACGGCGGAGCAGCCGTTGGCACTTAGAAAATATTCGTTAATCTTGAACGGACCTCCAGGGGAAGAGGCCGAATTTTCACTTGTTCTGGCCGACATCGGGAACCAGCCGAGTCGGACGCTTTACGGCGGAGCAGCCGTTGGCACTTTGAAAATATTCGTTAAACTTCAACTGACCTCCAGGGGAAGAGGCCGAGTTTCCACTTGTTCTGGCCGACATCGGGAACCAGCCGAGTCGGACACCTTACGGCGGAAGAGCCGATGGCACTTAGAAAATATTCGTTAAACTTGAACGGACCTCCAGGGGAAGAGGCCGAATTTTCGCTTGTTCAGGCCGACCGGAGGAACCGGCCGAGTCGGACACCTTACGGCGGAAGAGCCGATGGCACTTAGAAAATATTCGTTAAACTTGACAGGACCTCCAGGGGAAGAGGCCGAATTTTCGCTCGTTCAGGCCGACCGGAGGAACCGGCCGAGTCGGACACCTTACGGCGGAAGAGCCGATGGCACTTAGAAAATATTCGTTAAACTTGACAGGACCTCCAGGGGAAGAGGCCGAATTTTCGCTCGTTCAGGCCGACCGGAGGAACCGGCCGAGTCGGACACATTACGGCGGAAGAGCCGATGGCACTTAGAAAATATTCGTTAAACTTGACAGGACCTCCAGGGGAAGAGGCCGAATTTTCGCTCGTTCAGGCCGACCGGAGGAACCGGCCGGGTCGGACACCTTACGGCGGAAGAGCCGATGGCACTTAGAAAATATTCGCCAAAATGTTCCGGACCTCCAGGGGAAGAGGCCGAATTTTCACTTGTTCAGGCCGACCGGAGGAACCGGCCGGGTCGGACACGTTACGGCGGAACAGCCGTTGGCACTTAGAAAATATTCGTCAAAGTCGTCCGGACCTCCAGGGGAAGAGGCCGAATTTTCGCTCGTTCGGGCCGACCGGAGGAACCGGCCGGGTCGGACACGTTACGGCGCAACAGCCGTTCGCACTTAGAAAATATTCGCCAAAGTCGTCCGGACCTCCAGGGGAAGAGGCCGAATTTTCGCTCGTTCGGGCCGACCGGAGGAACCGGCCGGGTCGGACACGTTACGGCGCAACAGCCGTTGGCACTTTGAAAATATTCGCCAAAATGTTCCGGACCTCCAGGGGAAGAGGCCGAATTTTCGCTCGTTCGGGCCGACCGGAGGAACCGGCCGGGTCGGACACGTTACGGCGCAACAGCCGTTGGCACTTTGAAAATATTCGCCAAAATGTTCCGGACCTCCAGGGGAAGAGGCCGAATTTTCGCTCGTTCGGGCCGACCGGAGGAACCGGCCGGGTCGGACACGTTACGGCGCAACAGCCGTTGGCACTTTGAAAATATTCGCCAAAATGTTCCGGACCTCCAGGGGAAGAGGCCGAATTTTCGCTCGTTCGGGCCGACCGGAGGAACCGGCCGGGTCGGACACTTTACGGCGCAACAGCCGTTGGCACTTTGAAAATATTCGCCAAAATGTTCCGGACCTCCAGGGGAAGAGGCCGAATTTTCGCTCGTTCGGGCCGACCGGGAGAACCAGCCGAGGCGGACACTTTACGGCGCAACAGCCGTTGGCACTTTGAAAATATTCGCCAAAATGTTCCGGACCTCCAGGGGAAGAGGCCGAATTTTCGCTCGTTCGGGCCGACCGGGAGAACCAGCCGAGGCGGACACTTTACGGCGGTTGAGCCGTTGGCACTTAGAAATTATTCAGACTTCCATCAAACACACATCGGCCTTTTGCCGTCACTGCCCGGGATGGGCACCGTGGTAGCTCGGACAGTTCGTGTGACAGCTTCCGCTGGCACTTAGAAAATTTTTAAAATGAAAATAAACAGTTCTGCACATACGTGCCGACTATATTTTGCGAAAGGGGGGTAAAGTGATGAGTACACTAACTGGGGGGACCAAGTACATAAAGCCTACCCCTGGTACCTCAGAGAGGCCGAATTTTCGAATTCTGAGGCCGAGCTGGGGAACCAGACGAGGCGGACACTTTTCCGAGCGAGAGCCGATGGCACTTAGAAAATTTTCGGCTAAGTCGGCAGGACTTCCAGAGCGAGAGGCCGAATATTCGTCATCTGTGGCCGACCGGGGAACCAGCGAAGGCGGATAGGCGGTCACGGATGTCCCGCCGGCTGGTCCGCGGGCCAATTTGGGTCCCGTAATTTAGCGGTCGCGGTCCGGAATCCACGCCGGCCGGGGAACCAGCGCAGGCGGATAGGCGGTCACGGAGGTCCCGCCGGCTGGTCCGCGGGCCAATTTTGGTCCCGTAAGTGAGCGGCCGCGGCCCGGAATACACGCCGACCGGGGAACCAGCGAAGGCGGATAGGCGGTCACGGAGGTCCCGCCGGCTGGTCCGCGGGCCAATTGGGGTCCCGTAAATTAGCGGTCGCGGCCCGGAATTCGCGCCGGCCGGGGGAACCAGCGCAGGCGCATAGGCGGTCACGGAGGTCCCGCCGGCTGGTCCGCGGGCCAATCGGGGTCCCGTAAGTTAGCGGTCGCGGCCCGGAATTCGCGCCGGCCGGGGAACCAGCGCAGGCGGATAGGCGGTCACGGAGGTCCCGCCGGCTGGTCCGCGGGCCAATCGGGGTCCCGTAAGTTAGCGGTCGCGGCCCGGAATTCGCGCCGGCCGGGGAACCAGCGCAGGCGGATAGGCGGTCACGGAGGTCCCGCCGGCTGGTCCGCGGGCCAATCGGGGTCCCGTAAGTTAGCGGTCGCGGCCCGGAATTCGCGCCGGCCCGCAGCCACCACCAGGCGGATAGGCGGTCACGGAGGTCCCGCCGGCCGGTCCGCGGGGGGAACTGCGCCCTCTGGCGGACACGCTATTGTAAATGAATGGGGTTTGGCACTTAGTGCATTTTTCGCCGAAGCCGACGAGCGCTCCGGGCGAGGAGGCCGGATTCTCGCCATCCGTGGCCGGCCGGGGAACCGGCCAAGGCGGATAGGCGGTCACGGGGGTCCCGCCGGCTGGTCCGCGGGCCAATTGGGGTCCCGTAAGTTAGCGGTCGCGGCCCGGAATCCGCGCCGGCCAGCAGCCACCGGGAGGCGGATAGGCTGTCACGGAGGTCCCGCCGGCTGGTCCGCGGGCCATTTAGGGTCCCGTAGGTGAGCGGTCGCGGCCCGGAATCCAGGCCGGCCAGGAGGCACCGCCAGGCGGATAGGCGGTCACGGAGGTCCCGCCAGCTGGTCCGCGGGCCATTTATGGTCCCGTAAGTTAGCGGTCGCGGCCCGGAATCCACGCCGGCCAGGAGGCACCGGCAGGCGGATGGGCGGTCACGGAGGTCCCGCCAGCTGGTCCGCGGGCCGTTTAGGGTCCCGTAAGTTAGCGGTCGCGGCCCGGAATCCACGCCGGCCAGGAGGCACCGCCAGGCGGGTAGGCTGTCACGGAGGTCCCGCCAGCTGGTCCGCGGGCCAATTAGGGTCCCGTAAGTTAGCGGTCGCGGCCCGGAATCCGCGCCGGCCAGCAGCCACCGCCAGGCGGGTAGGCTGTCACGGAGGTCCCGCCGGCCGGTCCGCGGGCCAATCAGGGTCCCGTAAGTGAGCGGTCGCGGCCC